>NC_091346.1:6493844-6501344 GCF_038502225.1 Cherax quadricarinatus
GAGTCTTTTGCTTTCGTTGTGAGTGATTTTCGTGTGCAAGTTCGGTACTAGTCCCTCTAGGATTTTCCAGGTGTATATAATCATGTATCTCTCCCGCCTGCGTTCCAGGGAGTACAGGTTCAGGAACTTCAAGCGCTCCCAGTAATTGAGGTGTTTTATCTCCGTTATGCGCGCCGTGAAGGTTCTCTGTACATTTTCTAGGCCAGCAATTTCACCTGCCTTGAAAGGTGCTGTTAGTGTGCAGCAATATTCCAGCCTAGATAGAACAAGCGACCTGATGAGTGTCATCATGGGCTTGGCATCCCTAGTTTTGAAAGTCCTCATTATCCATCCTGTCATTTTTCTAGCAGATGCGATTGATACAATGTTATGGTCCTTGAAGGTGAGATCCTCCGACATGATCACTCCCAGGTCTTTGACGTTGGTTTTTGGCTCTATTTTGTGAAAGGAATTTGTTTTGTACTCTGATGAAGTTTTAATTTCCTCATGTTTACCATATCGGAGTAATTGAAATTTCTCATCGTTGAACTTCATATTGTTTTCTGCATCCTACTGAAAGATTTGGTTGATGTCCGCCTGGAGCCTTGCAGTGTCTGCAATGGAAGACACTGTCATGCAGATTCGGGTGTCATCTGCAAAGGAAGACACGGTGCTGTGGCTGACATCCTTGTCTATGTCAGATATGAGGATGAGAAACAAGATGGGAGCGAGTACCGTGCCTTGTGGAACAAAGCTTTTCGCCGTAGCCGCCTCAGACTTTACTCTGTTGACTACTACTCTTTGTGTTCTGTTTGTGAGGAAATTATAGATCCATCTACCAACTTTTCCTGTTATTCCTTTAGCACGCCTAGTAGTTGAGACAGACAGGAGCGACCTGCTCTAAACCCATGTTGCCCTGGGTTGTGTAATTGATGGGTATCTAGATGGATAGCGATCTTGCTTCTTAGGACCCTTTCAAAGATTTTTATGATATGGGATGTTAGTGCTATCGGTCTGTAGTTCCTTGCTATTGCTTTACTGCCCCCTTTGTGGAGTGGGGCTATGTCTGTTGCTTTTAGTAACTGTGGGACGACCCCCGTGTCCATGCTCCCTCTCCATAGGATGGTAAAAGCTCGTGATAGGGGCTTCTTGCAGTTCTTGATGAACACGGAGTTCCATGAGTCTGGCCCTGGGGCAGAGTGCATGGACATATCATTTATCGCCTGTTCGAAGTCATTTGGCGTCAGGATAACATCAGATAGGCTTGTGTTAACCAAATTATGTGGCTCTCTCATAAAAAAATCATTTCGATCTTCGACTCTCAGTCTGGTTAGCGGCTTGCTAAAAACTGAGTCATATTGGGACTTGAGTAGCTCACTCAATTCCTTGCTGTCATCTGTGTAGGACCCATCTTGTTTAAGTAGGGGCCCAATACTGGATGTTGTTCTCGACTTTGATTTGGCATAAGAAAAGAAATGTTGGGTTTCTTTCGATTTCATTTATGGCTTTTAGTTCTTCCCGCGATTCCTGACTCCTATAAGATTCCTTTAGCTTAAGTTCGATGTTTGCTATTTCTCTGACCAGTGACTCCCTACGCATTTCAGATATATTGGCCTCTTTTAGCCGCTCTGTTATTATTTTCCGTCGCCTGTAAAGGGAGCGCCTGTCTCTTTCTATTTTACATTTACTCCTCCTTTTTCTTAATTTTAAAGGAATAAGCCTTGAGCATATATCGAGTCCCACCGAGTTAATCTGTTCTAGGCATAAGTTGGGGTCTGTGTTGCTTAGTATATCTTCCCAGCTTATATCAGTTAGGACTTGGTTTACTTGGTCCCACTTTATGTTCTTGTTATTAAAGTTGAATTTGGTGAAGGCTCCCTCGTGACTAATCTCATTTTGTCGGTCTGGGGCTCCGCGCATACATGTCTGAACATCGATTATGTTGTGATCTGAGTATATTGTATTTGATATGGTGACATTTCGTATCAGATCATCATTGTTAGTGAAGATGAGGTCTAGTGTATTCTCCAGTCTAGTAAGCTCTATTATTTGCTGGTTTAAGTTGAATTTTGTGCAGAGATTTAAAAGCTCGCGTGTGTGTGTGAGTTCTCGTCAGAGCTGCCTCCTGGTGTTATCACTGCAACAATATTATTTGCTATATTCCTCCATATTAGGTGCCTCAAGTTGAAATCCCCCAGGAGCAAAATGTTGGGGGCAGGAGCTGGCAGATTTTCCAGACAGTGGTCAATTTTTAACAGCTGTTCCTGGAATTGCTGGGACGTTGCATCCGGAGGCTTGTAGACTACCACAACGACTAGGTTTTGGTTCTCGATCTTTACTGCTAAAACTTCCACTACATCATTTGAGGCATTAAGCAGTTCTGTGCAAACAAGGGACTCTGCGATATACAGTTGCATCTGTGTCCTTTTACATAACTTACTATTACTGATAATTCCTGATTTCTGTTGATGACTACTGATTTTTTATTGATTAATTTTTAATGACGATTGCTGATGTTTAATATGGTTATTAATTATTACTGAATTTTAATTATTCCTGATGTCTGTTGATGATTACTAAAGATTTATTTAGGATTAACAATGCCATACCTGTGACCAATTTCGAGAGTTTTTTCCACCTCCGCAGCCCGGCCCAAGGCCAGAAATCCCTCTTGATTACCTGTTGAAACAGGTTGTTGCCTGCTGGCCCACGGAGCCATCACAGCCTAGTTGATCTAGCACCTGGCGGAGATAAGTGTCCCATTTTCCTCTTGAAAATTTATACCTTTACACCAGCAACATTTCTTATATCTGCTGGAAGGAGGATGAAGTGTCTTGGGCCATGGATATTGGCATGATTGGTCTCTTATTGTGCTTAGGATCCCCTTGCTTTTCACTGAATCTACTTTACACTTCCCTACTTCCCACTTACGTAAGTAATGGCAGTGTGTACATTAGAAACCAGACCCTGAAGTATCATGCATACATATATTATCAGGTGCATTTCTCTTATCCAATCCACAGAGTACATTCCATGTGCTGTAAGGCATTATCATTGGTTTAGATGTTTTACTGACTGTTCAGGCATTTACGATTTCTGTACATTTTCCTGCTCTGCAATCTCTCTTATACTGAAAGAATCTCTAAGAGAAGGAATAATATTAGAGTCATGAGAACACAAGTGTGTTCTCATGAATATAATATCAAAGCATGACGTTTTCTTATTTGAAGGTTCTCACTCTCTAATCTGTCATTTTCTGACCTTTATTGTATGTGTATTACTGTGTTCTCTAAACGATTGGTCATTTGACATTATTTTTCCAAACTCTTTCACCTTTGCCTTTCATTATATGAGATGATCTTCCTGTGTGTTTCATTCTGTCCTCGTTTTAAGTTCTTCGTTCTATCCATATTTAAGCAGTTGGATTTTTTAATTATCGAATCTTGTAGTCATTTTCCTTTGCCCACTAAAAGGTTTTGCTGATATATGCAAATTTCTGTATACTGCTGAGACGACTTTCATGTTTATTTTGTCATTATCTGCACAGGTTGATGAGAATCTATAGCTGTTTTTTTTTTTTTGTATTTATGTCTGCTATGAGGATGAGAAACAAAGAAGCCAGGACGGTGCCTTGGATTTCTTTAAACTTTACTGAGATATTTTTTTGTGTTCCACCACTCTGCTCTATTAGAAATCTGAATTTCTCTCTTCTTTTCCTGTTATATCTTTTGATTATTTTGTCTGTGCTGTCACTCAACAGTTCGATTTGTCAAAACCTATTGCAAAATAAGTGTAGACCACACATACATTTTGTTTTCTTTGCAAAGCCTCAGCGATTTTGTAATAACGATCTAATGGTTGTGACAAACATGATCTTCATGATCTAAATCCATGTTTTCTTGGGTTGTGTACGTCGTGCTCTTTAATAAAATCAGCAAATTGGCATCTTAGCACCCATTCAATTATTTTTATGATGTGTGATGTTTAGTGCTTCTGGTCTGTAGTTTTCTCATCGCTCAATTGTATCCTTTGTAATGAGGGAATGTGATCCGCACTGTTTAAGGTTTCTGGGGTTTAGCTTAAATCTTAGTTCATCCTGAAATAATACTGAACACTCGTGCTATAGTGGTATTTTGCATTTTTTTTTATCAATACAGACTCCCAGGAATCAAGCCAAGGTTATGTGTGCATGTTCAGGCTGTGTATTTTTCAAATTCTAATATCAGATCATTTGTAAGGTGGACAGAGAAAAAGAGAAAAACTATTTGGCTCCATGAAGTCGCTTATGTTAAAACTGATTCGCATCTTTCAGGATATCAATAATTTCTTTTTTACATCAACGGTGCATGAATTTTCATTGATTAAAGGGCAAGTACTGAAGAGATTTTTTACTTTTACATATGTATTAAAATATTGTATGATTTTTCCAAATTTTCTGAATGGCTTTTTAGTATTTCTTGTATTTAATATACTTGAATTTATGCTCAATATCGAGAATTTTTCGTTTTAATTTTTCCTTTCCTCTCTTGCCTATATTTGTAGGGTTTTCACCAATTAAACCTTTTTTTCTTCTTCTGTAAACTCACCCACGTTCTCTTTCTATGTATGATATCCTTTTAGGCTCTCTCAGCAGGATATATTATAAACAGACTTCATGCACTCTGCATTCAACTTCTATTCCATGAGTGCTTAGGATGGTTTCCCTGGAAAAGTTTAATAGTTACTTGTTTATTTCTTTCCACTCAATTCTTGTATTGTTAAGTTAATTTACCACCCCTCCCCTCACGATGGTTATTACTTAGGCTATCCACACGTCTTTTGATGATTGTTTATTGTTTACTGATGTTTACTGATGACTAGGGATGTGCACTGATGAGTAATAATGTTCAAGTATTAATGATGTTTTAATTACTAATCTATATTACTGATTATGAATGCTACTTAATGATCACTTTTGTTTGTTCATAAAAGAAACTCTCTTGCAACGTCTGGTAGCAGAGTTGGGAGTTTAGTCACGTAACTAATTAAAGAAAAAACGCTCTTCGTTTAAGGTGGTACAACAGAACCCATCCCACACGTCATTAACTGCAGACTTTCTTCATGGAAATATCAGCACTGGTTCGTGCCACTAGAGGTGACATAATACAACTTTCTCCTTCCTCCATAGATATCAACGTTGGTTCGGGCCACTAGAGGTGACATAATACAACTGCTTACTTCCTCCATGGATACCAACGCTGGTTCATGCCACTAGGGGTGGTATAATACAATTCTCCAAAAGGAAGTGAGAGGTAGAGTGAGGGAGGCGATAAACACAGAATGACCATCCTTCCCATGATATAAGTGTCAAGGCCAACACTATAGATAAAGCTTATCTCACTGCTACGTCAGCTTGCCAAGCTGGGGTATCCCAATGACTGGGAAGGAAAGCTGTGTTCAATCTTTCACAGTTATCATATTTAAACTCTTGATGTATCTCTGAAGGCACTCAAAAACCTTGTGAACAGGATTTAAATGAATAATATCCAACTTATCACCGTCGGTCGAATATTAGAATCCATATATGGAGGCAAGGTTTGAAAAGTAATGTATACAACGCATTAGCCAAGCCGCAGAATGTATCTGATTTATTACACGACTGAGAATTAAAATATACTTTTTGATGTCTTGGTCATGCTCTGTGAGGTTAGCAATGTCAGTGATGGTGGTGAAGAGCTGTGTGTTGTGAGTGATGTACATATGTGAAAGAAATCTAAAAGAGTACAAGATAGGTACAGAGAGACTGACGCATACAGGTAAGAGAGAGCTATAAACACATGTGTACACAGGCGTCAGGAATGTAGACAAGGTATACAAAGTGCGAGTGATGTACACCGGTGAAATATGCAAATGCCACACAACATCTGTATTCTATATAACCACCTGCAAACCAATGTCAACGTCACTACAAATTATACGTCATTAAATGGAATAAGCGATCATGGCGAATTCAATTTCTGACACAAACAAATTATTCCACTGCCACAGTACCAACTGATACAATGCATGAAGGAGACACTGAACCAATACATACTGTCAAAACCACATATTTCTCACTCATATGTGGGTATGCTAAATTTTTGTGAGAAAGCTAGGGAGTTCCTTTAAGCGTTAATAATCATATTGAATGCTCTCATGTGTAGCATTTACTTCTGTACATAAAGAAAAATAGGGTAAACATGAACACTTAATACTGTATGTGGTCAGGCAACTTAATGTTTATAGGAAGAATGTATACACATTTTTCAAAGCTTATAATAACACTAGTATATCATGTGGTTTGTACAGGGGTATGCTATTTAAATGTAAAATCATTAAAGGTAGGAACAGGTAGTTAAGGAGGGCCATGTCAGCAACTGACAGCTACCCATTTCTGGGACTATTTGACCTAACCTTGTTCGTTTCTGGGTTCGATGCAGGCAGCGAGAGCTCACTATATACCAGACAGAATAACACGCAACCATTGAAGGTTTCGTGTACCTATATTTTTTGTGCTGTCATACCTATATTTTTTGTGCTGTCATTAAAGGAATGACAGCAACGATCAAGGGTGAAGACCTCCAGTAAAGACGAGCTAGGCAAAGGATACAAATGATTTATTAGATGTCACAATGAATTTATAACACAACATGGTGTCACCTTCCTTAGTTCTGGCCCATCCCTACTGTGAAAATGAAGCATTCCTTAAACCAGAAAAAAACTCCTCTGTACTCCATAATCTGGAGTCCAGATTAATTTTAATTTGTGATAGTTTTGTTTTGGTTTAGTTGATTCTGGAACATTACTCACATTATGGAGTTTAAATTTTCCACGTTTCGACTTGTACTAAGAGTGCAAGTCGAATGGAAAAAAATCTCACCCTACCCAGGCCACCTTAACCTGAGAGCCAGAAACCCTCCTGATTCTGTCTTTCAGGCCACCTTAACCTGAGAGCCAGAAACCCTCCTGATTCTGTCTTTCTGATTAGCGTTACTGTAAATACCATATTCCGTTAACTGGCGCCTTTCCTACTCTGACCCCAAAATCTATCTTCTCGTCCTTCATCGATTTTTTTCCCCCAAGACTATCAGCGAGGGTGGTGGCAGCGTCAGCATCAAGGTGTCACGGGATGACGGACTGTCACAGCTAGTGTGGAGTTCGTCGCCGTGTCACATTAGCTATAGAAATAACGCATGCTGAAGATACTAAACACACACATTTCTGATACAGAAACAATTCAAGCAACTAGATGTGCTTCCATAGCTTCTCGATTCTAGAAATGTATCCCAATATCCCATAAGCCCCTGCTACTTGCAATGCACGTAACTTGTAGAGTGCAGGGCGGTGATAAAATTCTAACGCAGAAGAATATGTACGTGTGAATATATGCTCATGTGTGCATCCTCTGTATGTGCGTGCTCATCTAGTTGTGGTTGCAGGGATCTAGTCACAGCTCCTGGCCCCGCCTCT
This sequence comes from Cherax quadricarinatus, assembly GCF_038502225.1. Lineage (NCBI taxonomy): Eukaryota > Metazoa > Arthropoda > Malacostraca > Decapoda > Parastacidae > Cherax > Cherax quadricarinatus. The sequence goes on from NC_091346.1 coordinate 6,501,312, forward strand.
TCACTGGTCACTACTAGGTCACTCTTCCAGCTC
>NC_091346.1:6506344-6563844 GCF_038502225.1 Cherax quadricarinatus
AGAAGAACTAGAATAGTAGTTCATAACAGTTTTTAGAGCCCAGATAATTTTTGCTTCAAGAACTTCATTATTATTAACAAAAAACCCTCATGTCAACATGGGAGATAGAGGCAGACGCTGAGGCAATGGCAAGTACATGCTAAGTCTCTGCTGGAGGTGGAGGAGGTATTACTAAATCTCCTACATCAGAACTACTACTTCCTGAACTCGTAATTAATAGTTGAGACAGTGGTGTAAATTTCAAGAATCTTTGGCTGGACTTCTGTTCTTAATTAATCCTTCATAGTCGGCGCTACCGTTTTATTATGTCCAGCTCCCTCAGCATGGGATTTCAGAGCCCCTTTTTTCCATGATGCCAAGATCAAAGTATTTACCACAGAGAAAGCATCAGATCCATTTTTGGCTAGACAATGTGAAAATTCAGGATCCTTCACCCATTCTACATTAAAGTCTGTTTGTCCGCTGATGGTTTAGGCCACCACCACCAACTCTACACTGCAAATGAGTTCTACAGGGCTTCTGTAGGCTTTAACCTAGCAAGCACATCAGCAACACTTTGCAAAATAAAAAGAAGCATTATTTAGAAAAACTACCCTAGTGTAATAAGATGATGCACCAGTTAACCTGATGTCCCAGCAGGACGGGCAAGGACAGGGGATTCTGGCAAGAAAAATCTTACGAAGAATATTAAGTAGCCAAATTATCAATTACACATTTGGTTGTCTATCTCACACGGTAAAACTGGCACTGATTAATCAGTTTTACTTCAACAAATTTCAAAATTTGTAAATTTCCTGACAAAATTTCAAATTCCATGACAATTCCTTGACCTTGAACATTATTATTATTATCATGGAGGAGCGCTAAACCCGTAGGATTATATAGCGCATGTGGGGGAGATGGAAGGTATTCAGGGAACCGGAGCAGAGATCCAATTCCTTACATCAAGAGCCCCTCACAAGCGTCAAGGAACCTCCCTGAGGGGTTGACCTTGAACAATGAACCATTCTTCCTGACGCGCGGCAACCATGACTTGTGTTAAATGCTGGAAGCTGATCATAAGAGGCTTTGCAAGTTACTGCACGAAAAAATAAAACTGGGAATGGTCTGCGTAACAGCGACCAGAGAGCGTCTGCACATGCCAATAGTTAAATGAACCATTCCCTAGTTGCAGTACACTACCGGTGAAAATTTTAAGTTGATAGGGTCAGGCGTTCTGAGGTTATAACTGAAAAGTTGGAAGACTAGAGATTCTGGCAACAACTCAAGGTACCTCTTTGGGGATACCTGATAAAGTATACTCTTTTGTTTATTTAATTTTACGTACAAAGCCCTAGAACCGCTTGGTCATTAATTTCTAACATTATCAGATATACACTTATCAATTTGCTGCTGTCATGACCAATAAAGCATAATCACAGAGCAAGTAAAACTATTCAATAATAATATTTTTCACATTCCACAATCCACATCCATATTCGTTCCGTGGCATTGGTGGTTCCACAAAATTTAGACAAAAGGGAAAATATCTCTACCATTTATGTTCAAATGGACACGGTTCATAGGCAAGCACAGAGAGTGGCACCCCTGCTGGAGAAGAGGCCCCTAGCCCTAAGCACAAACCACTAAGTAGACACTGCACATTCCTGATACAGTAGTAGATGATATAAAAGCGAGCTAAAGATACTGACACTGTCAGCACTACATAACCTCAGTGACCACATTACAATTACTTCTCTTCAATGGCTCAGACAAAAACGGTTCTAAACCAAGATCACGAAAAAATCCATTTAACGACGAGCAGATAGTTAGGGAGGTCGTTAATAAACTTATACGATCAGGTAGTTACAGAGGTCGTTCAGGAACCTCAATGAGAAGCCGGTTAGGGAGGTTTACAGACCTTAACGAAGTTAGGGAGGTCTTTCACAGATCTTAATGAAGTCGTTACGGAGGTTCGTGGACCTCAATGTGTAGTTAGGGAAGTTGTTCATAAACATCAGCGATGTTGTTAAAGAAATCTTTCATAAACACTAACAGGGTACTAAAGGGAGGCTGTTCACGAACTTCAATGAGATAGACTAGGTCGTTCATAAACCTCAAGTCTTCAGTAGTATGAATAAACACAATAACTATTTACCAACGAGGCTCTTGACAACTCAATAACATAAAAACAGAAATGTATAATCCTAGAAAACCATAATTTGATCAAATTGGTGGATAGGAGCAAGTTGCGTCATCTTTTCTAAATTACCATAAGGTGACAGAAGTGTTGAGTAATGGGTGGAGCCAGTAAGAGAGAAATTGATTGACAATTTAACTAATGGACAAGTGAGTTTATGAAGTGACGAACAACAACATGACAACAAAACCAGAATGACTGACAGGTAAAGGAGTGTCCACACCACACGAGGAGCATATTTAAATTATTTATTCCTATATTTATCTACAGTATATATTTATTGATTTATCGATGGGTTAGAGTCTGATAATTTGTCAAGTCGTTGACTGCTTGAACGCAAACCAACTCACACATTAATGTAATATCCAAACATAGCTCCAAAAGTAGGTGTGATGAACCCAATAGGCCAAGAACCAAATAATGCCTGCGACTGTAATTTAGAAAGACTGGCCAGGAGCTGAGAATCGACCCCCGCAAACAACTTTCTCCTGGTTCTCGAAGCCAGGAGAGCGAACCTAGTAGTAGAGAGCGAAGAGACGGCCAAGATAATGAAACTGTAACTACACAGAGGTTAATGTACACAAACACACGCACACACACACACAACATACTGCGTGGAATAGATAAGGTGGACAGAGACAGGATGTTCCAGAGATGAGACACAGAAACAAGGGATCACAATTAGAAGTTGAAGACTCAGATGAGCCAAAGGGATGTTAGGAAGTTTTTCTTCAGCCACAGAGTTGTTAGGAAGTGGAATAGTCTGGCAAGTGATGTAGTGGAGGCAGGAACCATATATAGTTTTAAGACGATATGATAGTTCATGGAGCAGGGAGAGGGAGGACCCAGTAGCGGTCAGTGAAAAGGCGGGGCCTGGAGCTGAGTATCGAACCCTGCAACCACAATTAGGTGAGTACACACTGTATATCGTGTATGTCAGTCCCCTATTGGAGTATGCAGCACCAGTACGGTACCAACATCTGGTCAAGTACGTTAAGAAATTAGAAAAAGGGTAAAGGTTTGCAACAAGACTAGTCCCGGAGCTAAGGGGTATGTCCTATTAGGAGAGGTTAAGGGAAGTCAACCTAATGACACTGGAGGAGAGGAGGGATAGGGATGACATGATAACGACATATAAAATACTGAGAAGAATTGGCAAGGTGAACAGGGACAGAATGTTATAAGATTGGATACAGGAGCAAGGGGACACAACCTGCAATTGAAAAATCAGATAAGTCATAGAGGCGTTAGGAAGTATTTCTTCAGCCTTAGTTGTTAGGAAGTGTAACAATCTGGAGAGTGCAGTAGAAGAGGCAAGATCCATATGAAGCTTCAAAAAGACAAATGATAAAGCTCTAGGAGTCGGGAGATAGTGGACCTAATAGCGACCACTGAAGAGGCGGGGCCAGCTGTGAATCGACCTCTGCAACCACATGTAGGTTAGTACACGCGCGCGCGCGCGCACACACACACACACACACACACACACACACACACACACACGTGAGTGCCTTTAACAACTAGCAGCTACTACTACTATTATTACTACACACACACACGACAGAAGGACCAGATTGAACATGATAACGACTTACAAAATGCTGAGAGGAACTGACAGGATGGATTGGGACAGGTTGTTCCAGAGGAGCTGTCTGCAGACAACGTAAATCTAATGAGGGAATAAGTAGAGAAGGTAGGAAAAAGCTACACCAAAACTTGGACAGACTACCATAGTGGTCAGATAGTTATTGAATTCAACAACAGCAAATGCAAGGTAATGAAAATCGTGCAAGGACAGTGAAGATTAAATGAAGAATAAAGACTGGAGACACCGAAGCTATAAACCGTAGAAAAGGAAAAGTTCTTGGGATAACAATAACACCAAGCTCATCGCCGGATTACATCAGCTAAATAACCTCGACAGCATACTCACGTCTGAAACTTAAAACCAGCCATACCCCCGGCCGGGATTGAACCCGCGGTCATAGAGTCTCAAAACTCCAGCCCGTCGCGTTAGCATTCCGCTGCCTTAACAGAGCCATTCACGATTCTATATATGACGTACATCAGACTCATCACAGAGTATACAGCACAAACATGGAGCCTTCCACCTGAAAAAACATGTCCACAAAATAGAGGAAGGCCAGAGATTCGCTACGAGACCAGTGCCCGATCTAAGAACATAAGAAAGAAGAAACACTGCAACAGGCCTACTGACCCATGCGAAGCAGGTCCATGTCCCCCCCACCCGATTAGCCCAATGACCCACCTAGTCAGGTCACTTCCACTTAAGGAAGGAGCAAGGCATCAGACCTAGTAGCACAAGCTAGTCAGGTCCAACTCACACCCACCCACACCCACTCATGTATTTATCCAACCTATTTTTAAAACTACACAACGTTTTAGCCTCTATAACTGTACTCGGGAGTTTGTTCCACTCATCTACCACTCTATTACCAAACCAGTGCTTTCCTATGTCCTTCCTGAATGTGAATTTTTCCAACTTAAAACCACTGCTGCGAGTCCTGTCTTGGCTGGAAATTTTCCGCACGCTATTTACATCCCCTTTATTTATTCCTGTTTTCCATTTATACACCTCGATCATATCCCCTCTAATTCTACGCCTTTCGTGATAGTGCATGACCAACGAAAAATAAGAATTAAACTTTATACCCACATAATTATTATAATAAAAAAGAAGCGCTAAACCCACTAGGGTCATACAGCACTGAATATATACCAATCTAAAAGATTATCTTGACAGCGAAATATGTATTCCTGGATGCAGCCTATTTACTGTAGATACGACAAGCAATAACGGAGCTGATTTGCATGGTACTGAGTTGCTAATTTGCTTTGAGCTTCTTAACACCACGAACGATGTAGCCAAAGTTTTGGTGGTTAAAACTGAAAAACAGAATCTAACTGTTGTGCTTTCATACAAACCATCAGACACAACTTCCCAGCAGTCCAAAGACCAACTATCGAAGTCTAAATATTATTGGCATAAAATACCCTTTTACTTAGTGACTTTAATATAAGGCAGACTACAAATACCCTTGACTTTATTTTCACGAATAAGGAGGACCTGGTCTGGGACGTAATGGTGTTAAAGACAACAAACTCAAACTACAAACTAATCGAGGTTCAGACCTGCATATATACCGGTCTGGAACAGCGAACCACAGTCACAAGGAAGAATTCAACAAATTTAACTTCAACAATAAGAACATCCATTTAAACCAAATCAACTGTGACTTTACTTAAATATATTAAGAAGATAATATGACTAACAGGGATCTGAACCAATATCTCGAGAGGATAAACTTACTGACATTAAGTTTGCTCCAGACACGTACCTCTACGACAAATGAGGAAGCAAATTAAGACAGCAGCAACTCCCTTTATAAGCGAGACGATGGATATTAGAGCTTCTCAAAGGCAGCGTGCATTCTGAACAACGATCATAAGAAGCAAAATTGCCAGTCACAGAATCACAACAATTGCACAACCCAGGGCAGGATGGGTTTAGAACAGGTCCCTCCTGCCTATGAAGAGCCTATCATGGATACACTAAAAAACATGCAAAACGCATATGTAGTGTACAATGACTTAGCAAAAGCCTTCGACAAGTGTGACCATGATGCAACAGCACACAAAATAAGCACAAAAAGAATAACTGGGAAGGTAGGCAGAAGGATATTTAACTTAACAGACTAATAGTAAATACAGTAAAATCGGAGGATGCAACAGTGAGAAGAGCCGTTCCGCATAGCACTCGCAACACTTGTTTCTCTTTCTTATATCGGACATAAAGACCGACATAAACCATAAAATAATATCATGCTTTGCTAACGAATCTGTTTGAGAGTTGCGTCCATCGAAGACACAGCGAATTTTCAAGCAAATATAAATTAAATCTTCCAGTGAACTGCAGACAATAATGTGATATTACAGCCCAAAACGGACTACAAGAAAAACACGAATCATTCACTAGAGCAGATATTCAATGTGAGAGGCTAGGGAGTGACAGTATTAGAGGATCTAACATTCAATGATCACAATAATGTAATTATTGCATCCGTAAGGAAAATGTTGGACTGGATCACTAGAACATTCAGAACAAAGGATACTGAGGCAACAATGATGCTTTTCAAACCACTTCTTTTCTCTAGGTTAGAATACTTCTGTACATTAATGGCCAACTTCAAGACAGGAGAAACTGCAGAACAGGAAAACGTCCAGAGAACTTTCACTGCCCTAATAAATTCGGTCAAGCATCTGAACTACCGGGAATGCCTAAAGTTCCTTGAACTGTACTCCTTGAAGCGTAGGCGAAAAAGATTATGTACATCATAATGTACACCTGAAAAATTCTGGAAGGATTAGACCCAAAACTGCCCACTGAAATCATTACATATAATCATTACATATGAAAGTAAGAGGCTTGACAGACATTGCAAAATACCTCCAATGAAAAGCATGGGCGCGATGTGTGAACTGAGAATCAGTAAGTTTAAGGGGACCAATATTTTTCAACACCCTCCTTCCATGTATAAAGGGAATCACCAATAAAGCCCTAGCTGTCTTCAAGAGGAAACTTGATAAGTTCCTGAAGTTGGTTCCTGACCAGCCAGACTGTGCTGCATATACTGGGCTGCTCGCTGTGGGCAGCAACAGATTAGTTGATCAGACCAGCAACTGGGAGGTCTAATTTGGTACTGAGCAGCAGGGGCAGTGACCTCCACGCCCGAAGAGACTGCAGGTAAATTCTCGAAAATTATTTTTATTTTTGCAAAATTAATTTAAATGGTTTACTCTAAAAATCATACTGAATATTAAAAATTGAAAGTCTAAAAACGACAAAACTTAAGCATCTGTGTATATTAGGTGTGTGAAATGATTAAACCTCCACGCTTTTCTCTTCACTGACGTCCCAAGCGTCCTGACGAGAGCCGAGAGTATGACCACCTAACTACGGCAGGTGGCCACAACATTGGAAGAGAGTATACCAATGGAGACATGATTACGACATATAAGATACAGTGTTCGATAGAGCATACAGAAATACTGTTTGAAATAAGGCGGAGGACCAGGAAACATCAAAGGTAAAGACGCAAGTGAGTCGCAGACATGTCAAAATGAACTTCAGTCTCGAAGTAGTTAGAGAGTAAACGATCTGACGAAAAGTGGTGGAAGCTGAGTTCATACACAGTTTTATGAACAAGTATGATAGGGCCACAAGGCCAGGAATAGTGTATGACCGTTCTTGAAAAGTCGAGAGGCGTGACAAGGAGAAGACTCGACCCCCACAACTTCAACTAAGAAAGTACAACTTAGCATACACACAAACATGGGTGCGCAAGCACTTAAACCATAAAAAGGTCCAACACATGCAAGCTGACGTGAAGGAATGTGCTTGACAAGTTGAGGTACTTATAAATTTACCAAGTAGACAAGGCACTATTGTCTGAAAGATCTCAATAAACAAGTTACAAGTTGGTTTCACACCACTACAAGAAAGTGTCGATTTATTGCTGCGATAGATCATGATCTCTGAAGCTTACTGGTGTAATATAGGTTGGTTAATACAGATGTAAACATATAGACTAGTTTGGTGCAGATACTGCTTCAATAGATCAAGCTCTCAGAAGCTTATCGATTATGGACTGGTTAATATAGATTAGTTAACAGTAAAATAATAGCATGTGCGTAATGTGGTAATTAGTAATATACATTTGCTATGAACATTCCTAGACATCCTGGTTTTTTAATTCAGAATGAAGACACTGTTTTGGTTTGACATTACGTATTGTTTTTTCTTGTGTGTTCCTGAACTATAGGTTTATGTTTAATGCATGTGACCATGTCATTGCCTATCAGCTGGTGACAATGACAAGAGCACTTTGCTCTAATAACTCAAGGTGTTGCAATTACTTACCACATATATTTATATTATTGTTTAGTGTCGTGATCGAAGGAGAGGATGGGGAAAATTCAAACTAAGTTCAGTTACATGCCAACAAGTGTGGGCAGAGCTATGACTAGGCAAAGTGCCAGGTGCATCCTTCGACCCCCTATACGCTCTCTCAGTATAAAGCTAGCTGGTCCAGTGGTCAGCACACTGGCATGCGAGTTCTAGGTTTCACCTGCCAGGGTTCGATCCCCACCCGTTCTGTGATTTATTTAACTCCCTTAGAGGCCAGTTGGCACTTGTTGCTGACCAGGGAAGGACGAGAGCTAGGTCGTCGTTTCTCCCAACGGTGTCACATATAAAAACACATATCTTACACTGTCATTTGTGGACAGTATTCGAGATCCTTGGTTTCCTATACACTGTTAAGCGTGATCACTACGTCGGATTTAACTACATTATTAACTAATTGTTCAGAAAGGCCGAGTCAATCTCAGACTTGAGACATGTCAGCTCGCTGTCCAGCGGCTCCACGAAATACAAAAACCTGTCTTACACTGTCACCAAAAACTTAGTTTCTGCTTCTTATCATTTGTGAACATTGTCAGAGTGGTGTCTCTATGCTAGAGTGAACTTGCTGTGTTTTTTGGAGGGACTTTGCTGCTGTGGTCAGAGTTCTGCTAATGGCTAAGTGTACACGTGGACTTAGTACACCAGTTGACAGTTTAACCATGAGAATCATTTATCTTCGATATCTTTGTATTATCACACCGGTTAATGTGGTTGCATTTAGTTACCTGTCTTTGGTTTTAATAATTTCCTCTCTATACTAACTTATTTGATGTACGAATTTGAGATGTATAATCTCAGCAGTGAGATGCCTGCCTACAACAGGATCTGCTTTAGAAGCAGAGGCAAGCATGTTTCACAACAATTGCCCTTAACACTACTATGAACCTATGAATGAAGACTTTGACAAGCTGCAGACTACCTTGTAATGTATGATGTCTCTTAATCTGTGTGAAATACATTATGTTAGGTAAGACACATATGCAACAGTTAGACAACTTTATTCCGAAACGTTTCGCCTACACAGTAGGCTTCTTCAGTCGAATACAGAAAGTAGGCAGGAACAGTAGAGATGTGAAGACGATGTAATCAGTCCATCACCCTTAAAGTCGTAGAATTTGAGGTTGTCAGTCCCTCGGCCTGGAGAAGTTCAGTTCCATAGTCAGGAACTATCTGAAGATCAAGCGACAGTGCGGAGACTTAAATACTGTCGGAAGGAGAGGTGCAGGGTAGTAGTAGTGGTAGTAGTGAGAGGCAACTGAGAGGTCATGTCCCTCTCAGATCCAACCCTTCTCACTTGAAAAGCTTGTCCAAGGTGTTTTCTGTACCAAGATGCCACGTGTTGCAGTGTCTGACAAGATGAACATCAAAATGGTATACAATACCGACAGGTTGTTAGGTAAGACACATATGCAACAGTTAGACAACTTTATTCCGAAACGTTTCGCCTACACAGTAGGCTTCTTCAGTCGAATACAGAAAGTAGGCAGGAACAGTAGAGATGTGAAGACGATGTAATCAGTCCATCACCCTTAAAGTCGTAGAATTTGAGGTTGTCAGTCCCTCGGCCTGGAGAAGTTCAGTTCCATAGTCAGGAACTATCTGAAGATCAAGCGACAGTGCGGAGACTTAAATACTGTCGGAAGGAGAGGTGCAGGGTAGTAGTAGTGGTAGTAGTGAGAGGCAACTGAGAGGTCATGTCCCTCTCAGATCCAACCCTTCTCACTTGAAAAGCTTGTCCAAGGTGTTTTCTGTACCAAGATGCCACGTGTTGCAGTGTCTGACAAGATGAACATCAAAATGGTATACAATACCGACAGGTTGTTAGGTAAGACACATATGCAACAGTTAGACAACTTTATTCCGAAACGTTTCGCCTACACAGTAGGCTTCTTCAGTCGAATACAGAAAGTAGGCAGGAACAGTAGAGATGTGAAGACGATGTAATCAGTCCATCACCCTTAAAGTCGTAGAATTTGAGGTTGTCAGTCCCTCGGCCTGGAGAAGTTCAGTTCCATAGTCAGGAACTATCTGAAGATCAAGCGACAGTGCGGAGACTTAAATACTGTCGGAAGGAGAGGTGCAGGGTAGTAGTAGTGGTAGTAGTGAGAGGCAACTGAGAGGTCATGTCCCTCTCAGATCCAACCCTTCTCACTTGAAAAGCTTGTCCAAGGTGTTTTCTGTACCAAGATGCCACGTGTTGCAGTGTCTGACAAGATGAACATCAAAATGGTATACAATACCGACAGGTTGTTAGGTAAGACACATATGCAACAGTTAGACAACTTTATTCCGAAACGTTTCGCCTACACAGTAGGCTTCTTCAGTCGAATACAGAAAGTAGGCAGGAACAGTAGAGATGTGAAGACGATGTAATCAGTCCATCACCCTTAAAGTCGTAGAATTTGAGGTTGTCAGTCCCTCGGCCTGGAGAAGTTCAGTTCAGTTGCCTCTCACTACTACCACTACTACTACCCTGCACCTCTCCTTCCGACAGTATTTAAGTCTCCGCACTGTCGCTTGATCTTCAGATAGTTCCTGACTATGGAACTGAACTTCTCCAGGCCGAGGGACTGACAACCTCAAATTCTACGACTTTAAGGGTGATGGACTGATTACATCGTCTTCACATCTCTACTGTTCCTGCCTACTTTCTGTATTCGACTGAAGAAGCCTACTGTGTAGGCGAAACGTTTCGGAATAAAGTTGTCTAACTGTTGCATATGTGTCTTACCTAACAACCTGTCGGTATTGTATACCATTTTGATGTTCATCTTGTCAGACACTGCAACACGTGGCATCTTGGTACAGAAAACACCTTGGACAAGCTTTTCAAGTGAGAAGGGTTGGATCTGAGAGGGACATGACCTCTCAGTTGCCTCTCACTACTACCACTACTACTACCCTGCACCTCTCCTTCCGACAGTATTTAAGTCTCCGCACTGTCGCTTGATCTTCAGATAGTTCCTGACTATGGAACTGAACTTCTCCAGGCCGAGGGACTGACAACCTCAAATTCTACGACTTTAAGGGTGATGGACTGATTACATCGTCTTCACATCTCTACTGTTCCTGCCTACTTTCTGTATTCGACTGAAGAAGCCTACTGTGTAGGCGAAACGTTTCGGAATAAAGTTGTCTAACTGTTGCATATGTGTCTTACCTAACAACCTGTCGGTATTGTATACCATTTTGATGTTCATCGTGAAATACATTATATTCATGGGAAAATGCTAAATCTAAGAGTTATACATCACTTGGAGACAATCCGTTCTAATCCAAGTAAAGACAGGGAAAACTAAGATTCCTTGGATCAAGAGCTTTTACACGCCTCAAAGTACACACCTTTAGGGTCTATGAAATAGAATTAAATAAATACATTTTGATTACGTTGCCTTCCGACAAATAATGAATGTCATGACATACACCAATAACTATTGTATATATTTCTTCACATAATCACGCTGGTCAAATGTATTTTTTTCTACTATCAAAAACAACGAACAATGGTAACCGACCCACAAGAGAATGATGGTAAGAGGTGTTAAACCTCTTACAAGATACAGCAGTAACATGAAGCCCAACACGCTGTAATGTCACTGCATGTCAAATTAACAAAAATAATGATTAGTTTAGCAGAGCAAAGGACAGGTCAATCAAATAATATCTTTATCTTAAAGCAGCAGAGTGACATGATGTTTCAACAGTTGGAACACTGCTTGATGGCTTTGACGAATAGTTACAATATTATCGACAATCACTGTAGAAGTTACTAAATAACAGCAATCAATAAAGTCACCAGATCAAATGAATAAATGTATAATTCACTTGGTCACAATCTACTCAGAAGATTTATATAAGCTTAAACCAATGCAGTAATTCGTTATACCATTCATATCAATAAAAAACATTTGTATACACCACACTATGAAGTCAGCCGCCAAAGTAACGGACAATACATATCATAAATCCTCTGAAGTTAATGTGTTCTTATCTGAATAATTCATACACACAACCCCTCCAAAATAATAATAGTTTACTAAGTGAGTACAACTAGGCAGCTTGACTGTCTCGTGATTAACGAAGGACCGAATTTCCATCACTCCTTGCACTGGATGGCCCACACGTATTTACCGCTTCACATTTTTAATATGTAAAAACAATTTTACAATTAAGCATAAATGGATGATGAATGTGTATTCGAAGCGTGTTCGTTAAACAGTCCGTTTCCTTCAACGAAGATGCCTTGATACTGAAGGACTCTCGCTTGGAGCTATCCTCTCCTTGTTTTAAACCTGACTACCTTTCAATTCCAAGTGCTCGTCTCTTACAAGAACAGCGCTTCCCTAGCAATATAATAATAATAATAATAATAATGACAACTTACTTGGTCTACCTAACCATAAAGGACATGAAGCAAACATTATCATAAGCCATTCATGTAATATATATATAGTTACCACCACTGGTAATTTTCATTCAAAGGTCAAACGAGAATAGTTTTACACTTTTCCAAGAACTAAACAACAAACTGAGTCGTAATACTAATGTAAATAAGTATCAAAGTAGTAATTAGCACACTTTCCAACACATGCGATATAATATCTTCAGAACTTTATGAGAGAAAACTCTGATAACGCTGGAATAGTTTGGGTGTTAGTCAAGGGTGAGGTCGCACACCCAGAGTTACAACGTGGTCTGAGGTCCAGTCTGGTCCTGCTGGGGTTAATGCCACTCAGGTAGCACAAGTAGAGTTACGACGTGGTTTGAGGTCCAGTCTGGTCCTGCTGGGGTTAATGCCACTCAGGTCGCACACCCAGAGTTACAACGTGGTCTGGACTCCAACCTGGTCCTGAAGTTAATGCCATTCTACAAAACCCTCAGAAAAAGCCTTAGGAAGATTTATCCACTGGCGTGAGGTAGAAGCGCAACCGCCGCACACCCCACGTTATAGCTGCAGTGTCTGTTGTGTGATGCAAGGAGGCAGAAGAGACAGGGAAGCTAGAGGAGCGTGGCGACACCTCTGTATGACTGATCATTACTGATGAAACATTCCATCCCTGAACCTCAAGAGAAACATCTGGACAACTATACTGGCACTCAAGGAGCACAAAATATTTCCTTCTTACGTAAGAAATAAATATATATCAACACTGTTATATCTATTTTAATACTGCAATAACTATACCAAGTAGTATCCATTGAATAAATTTTAGGGGAGCTTCAACCCCGTTCATTCCCCATGACGCCGGCCTGCTGCTGAACTAGTTGAGAGGAAGCCTTTATATATATATAAACATATCAGGTGCACACGGAAGCACTACCAAAGCCAACCTATTGGCCCACACCCTTTCAGAGCCCAACTCGTCTCAAAATTTGTTAAACCTATTTTTAAGGCTACCCAAACTGTTAGCCTCACTGATTACAGTTAAAAGACTACGTTCCCACATTTCCTATACAATTAAATTAAACAAATGCATAAGGGACGAGTAGTCTAAAATAACATTTATGGAAGTTATTATCTTCCTTAACGCACTGTGTGTCTTATTTACATAGCAAGAAGTTATTTATCTGTGCTTTAGTAACGTCAATGATAAGGTCCCGAAAAAGGAAAATAAAAATAACATTTAGTACACATTATAGTGTTTTCACACATGCGATGATTAGCACAGTAACCCGAATGAGCCGCCATATTGCAGGTCATCCACTCCACGTCAGTATATTACTATGGCCACGAACGTGACGGGACTTTAACGCTGGAATGAAAATTGATATTCGTGTTCAATTTTATTTCAATTCATTCTACAACAAAGGTATATACAATAAATAAAAAAAACATAGCATGTATGTACAACGTTACCGATAGGTCTAGACTAGAACTAAACTTACTTAGCACTAGAAGATTACATAGTTATGTATATGGAATTAGTATGTTCGTGCTTTAATAGTTTCTATGGTTGCTATGTATTACTGCATCTATTGGTGTTATTTTGTTATAACTGATATAACCTAACCTAAATAACGTATATTGAGAAATTTGCTTTAAGTAGCATGTAAAACATCAACGTTAGTCATCTATTTATAATCTGTTTACTTTCTGGTATCGCCACAAATATGCAACACTTGGGTATAATTATTGTGGAGACGTTACCTCTTCCACCGTTATTCTCTGTATTGGATTGGTGAGAAGTCTCCACAATAAAGGCACTCACGTGTTGCACATGTCTTATCTACTTGATGGTTTTGTATACCACTAATATAACGCTATCATTTATAATTAGGTCAATTATAGCTTCCTAAAAGTTGAGAGCTGCTTTAACGTGTCGAGATGGTACTGACATACAATAAAGGGTGATTGATTTCGTATGGCGAAGAGCCATACAAAATGATAAGTCATTGGAGGGAATTTATTTTTTTTTTATATTGGATCGTGTATATTTTATTGCGGAGACTTTTTATCGAAGGTTGGTTTTATCGAGGCATGGCTGGCGGAGAGGAAACTAAAAACTAGAATGTGGTAAAAATCATATCTGAGCTCGATAGCCCGTGGCGACCTAAGGGAATAAATACCGGTATAAGATTTCTTCGATACAAAAATAGTGAGACAAATATTTCTGAGAAAGACTCCAGGATACTCTAGGATGACTTGGACAAATTAATGTTGTGGTCGAAAAAGTGGCACGATGCAGTTTAACGTTGACAAATATAAGGTGTTAAACCTGGGCAACGAAAGTAACTGTAGCGCAACAAACAATATAATACAAAACAAGATCAAATCATATAGGGTAAAGACTACGAGCTCTCATTAGTAGAAATTTAAAACCAAGGCACCTGTGTTCGTAATTTCCTAAGCTAATACACTGCTTGGCTTCATAACAAGGAGTGTATTATTATTATTATTATTTGTATGAAGTACTAAATCCGTGTAGGCTATTCAGCCCAAGTAGTAGCGGAGGCACAATCCTCCGTCTGCTGATCGTTAAACAGATAGCTGTACTCTCGCATCCAGTCAAGCTGAGAAGAGAATCTTCAGTACAAGCAGTGGATGAGGATCGATTTTTCGTCTGCTAACTGCTTGACCGAACCTCTACTCTGGCAGCCAGGCTTAAATAACAAAGGCACAATACCGTGACTAGAACAATACACAAATAACCCGCACACAGAAGAGAGGAACTTACAACGACGTTTCAGTCCGACTTGGACCATTTGTAAATTGTCCAAGCCAAGCTTAATTCCACGCCCTTCTTCAAAAAACTAGTACTGGTGAAAGAAGCGCTGAGGTTTTATTAAAACTTGACCTGAACCTGGCGAGGCCTCATTTAGATTATGTGGGCCAATTCAGGTCATATATCACAGAATTTTTAACGTAATGGAAAGCAAAGAAATATTACCAGTGTATGCAGCCAAACTTGCTCAATAAAAAATTCTAGTGTTGCACATGTCTTAATTACATAATCGTCAGTATAAGATACTGACCAAAGATGACAACGCTGATCTCTAGTAAGATGAAATTTTTTCATATTTTATTAAAAATATTTCGTCAACATTCTTTTGCCAAATGTAGAATGAGGGGTGATAAACCAGAGGTACGTACACAGATAAACAGTATAGCACAGATTTCAATAAGATGGTAAAAATATCCAAATAAATCCTAAACTCGCAGCAATGGATTCAAATTGAAAAAATAAATAAAAAATACACTGAATAAATAATTTTGGCAGATCTGTAGATGAGTGGAACATGTAGCCAAGTAATGGCTGAAGCAACCACATAAAAGTTATCCAGATGGAAACGCAACGTTTCCCGTTGTCAATAAAGGCTCTCTTTAAACTGCATCTGTGTTTGTTTCCACCGTGTCCGTATTTTATATAATTTCTCTGCAAGTTACTGAGCTCTTTAAAAAAGACTTGAGGAACATTTTGTCTATTAATGCCAGTTTATGTAGATATGTGGGTGATGTGTTGCACCTGCGACTTTCTCATCAAAGCATTAATAATTTCTTACCTAGAGTGAGTAACTTAGATTAAGTGTTTGATTGGGGTTACCAATAGACCTCGTGACCCGCGGGCGATACGCCCAACAAACGTGAGTAACTTATCACATTTCAAGGCAAATGTGAAATACTTGACATATACGCTCCTTTGGGGCAAAGTTAATCAAGTTACTCGTCATTCTACAGCTGCTGTGTTGGAGAACTTCAGCTCACTCGAAGGAGACTTCTTGAACCGCGGCTGCAAGAGGTCTGAGTTGTCAGCAAAAGCTAAGTAACCCTCTTTTTTTGCTATATTATCATTATTGTGTCGGAAAGTGAACTTAGCTAACAAGTTTCCCCAACACTGAGAATTTGTAGTCTTGACAAAAGAGTATCAGAACTGGTAAACGTAGATGGTTATCCACTACAGGGGTCAGAGTTAAGACCAGTTCTCTTCCTGATATACTAACGTAAGAGGCGCACCACAAAGATCAGTCTTGGGGCCGGTTCTGTTCTTGATATACCGTGACAAGTGACGTACCACAGGGATCATTCTAGGGACCAGTTTTGTTCTTGATATAACGTGACAAGTGACGTAACACAGGGATCAATCTTTGGACCGGTTTGCCTCTCCATATACACTAATAACATACATAACTGGTGCACAATATTAATTTTTATCTAAATAGTCTATGGCGAGGGCGCGCCAAGTAGCAACCGCTACCATGATCTGCTATACAATTGTTGAGCTACACTAATGTTAGTGTAGTAGCCGTTAATGCAATGGTGGGGACACAGCTGGAAGCAACCGTTGGGCTCACTGTTATAGTCCATAGACGATACTATCTACTCCCATATGTCAATGTTGTAGCTAGTGGCCCTATAACAGGCCACGGCTCATCGACCGTTACCTTACAGGCTGCATT
Organism: Cherax quadricarinatus; assembly: GCF_038502225.1. Taxonomy (NCBI): domain Eukaryota; kingdom Metazoa; phylum Arthropoda; class Malacostraca; order Decapoda; family Parastacidae; genus Cherax; species Cherax quadricarinatus. The sequence goes on from NC_091346.1 coordinate 6,523,405, forward strand.
CAGTGAGTATTAAATGCCTGTAACTGTGTAAATAAAAGAACCTGCCTATGAAGACATTTCTTCCCAATCCAGTTAGGCAGAAAATACGTAAAATTAGTCGATCCCACAGTTCTCTCTGAAAGAAGAAACCTGAACGTGTTAAACTGTACGTCTTCATCAATTTGCCTGCAACAGGCATGAAAGTAGGTCTTTATGAAAACAACATATGCAAAAGAGAATATTTACATAAAGCTTTAAAAGCTGACGCCATGCGTAAAGTTATTAACGGATAACATCTACTGAAGGAACACTCTAGCTATCCTAAGACAATAAAATGAGCCTCAAACCAGACTACAGCAGGTGTTATCTTCAAGGTATGATGCCTTCGTGCTGCTGAAGGGCTCTTTATTCCAAGGAAATGAAGCTACCCTTCCCTTCCTCGAACCAAACCTAATCACCTTCCACCCCTTGCACTCCCCAGGTACTTATGACCCCTACGTATATAGCGTTTCCCAGTAAAGAAAAATAATATTGCAGGTGTTAAATTATAGCAGTGAGTAGGCAAGAAGAGCAGAGGTATCATAAGTGATCTCTGGGTGAGGCGTGAAGTGTGCTAGCGGCACTGACAGACTAACCACAGCTCAGGGAAGCAATCTGCACCACCAGCCAACATTTATAGCTGCCCCCTGGCCACACCACCACTATTACCATCATCCACACTCCAGTGATCTCTCAACATAAGTACCATCAGCCATACAGACAAGATGTAAGTATTACACGCACATTACTTGGTATCAAATATTAACAAAAGCAAAAGCAGCAGCATCAACAAAAGCAGCAGCCGAAGCAATAACAGAGGAATCAGCACTATTAACAAAAGCAGCAGCATAAGAAATAACAGAAGCAGCAACAAAAGCAGCAGTAGCAATAAAACCAGCTGCAATAAAAGCAAGAGTACCATCAAAAACAGAAGCAGCAACTGCACCAACAAGAAAAGAATCTGTGCCAGTAGCAGCTGTAACGCCTTTAGCAACAGCCTGTGCAGCAACAGAATCTGCCTCCTCCGTGAGTGACAGGTTACCTGGCTTAGAAAAACACGTAAGCAAACACTAGGACATATTTATTAGAAAACTTTTCGGTCCTGGGATCTTGATCACTTCTGAGAAGTAATCAAGGTCCCAGGGCCGAAACGTTTTCTAATAAATATGTCCTAGTGCTTAATTACGTGTCTTTTGTCGGTATTTATTACCAGGGTTTATACCAGGTTACCTGACCTACCTACCATAAAGGACATGAAGTATACATTATCATTAGCCATTCATGTAATATATATAGCTACCACCAACAGCAACTTCCATTCAAAGATCAAACGAGAATAGTTTTACAATTTTCCAAGAACTAAACCACAAACTGAGCAGTAATACTCATGTAAATAAGTATCAAAGTAGTAATTAACACACTTTCCAAAATACGCTATATAATATCTTCAGCAACTTTATGAGAGAAAAATCTGGTAAAGCTGGCATAGTTTGGGTGTTAGCCAAGGGCGAGGTCGCACATCCAGAGCTACAACGTTGTCTGAGGTCCAGTCTGGTCCTGCTGGGGTTAATGCCACTCAGGTAGCACAAGCAGAGTTACGACGTAGTCTGAGGACCATTTTGGTCCTGCTGGGGTTAATACCACTCAGGTAGCACAAGCAGAGTTACGACGTAGTCTGAGGACCATTTTGGTCCTGCTGGGGTTAATGCCACTCAGGTTGCACACGAAGAGTTACGACGTGGTCTGAGGTCCAGTCTGGTCCTGCTGGGGTTAATGCCACTTAGATCCCGCACTCTGCAATAGCAGCAGCAGCGTCTAAATCATCATCATCATCAGCAGCAGCAACAGGAACAAGCAGCACCAGCAGCAGTAGCAATAAGAGCAGAAGAGCAACAACACCTACACCTGCTGCACCAATGCCCTCCTAACATTGTAAGCAGGTTGCGAGAACAAAATCATACAAATTGTTTTCCGTAGTTGAAGAGATGCCTCTGTATAACTACATGACAGCACTGTTGACAGACTTCAACCCAGCAAATGCAAACTGGTCTCTGAGATCACACATGTTACGAAGTTCCTCTCAAGAGTTAACACGTGTACACGTCACCAGACTAGTGCTCAGAGGTCACACGTGCACACGTCACCAGTCAAGATCAAAGAGTGTGCTGCCAACAATAGCAAAAGACAAGGCACGTGGCAGAGCAAGCTTTTACTGCGAAACTATTCACTCAATGTCACGCACACTTGCAAAACTTGACAGTTCTCCACAAGCGAAAACGTTGTGATAAAGCTCTACAAAGAGCGAAATGTTGCGATTAAGCTCTACAAATAGCGAAACGTTGTCTTAATCAAAGTTTACAGGGCAGCGTGCGTCTTTTCTGCACTGTCAGGTTGATGCCTTCACTGTCAGTCTGCGTCAAGCAGACTCTTCACTGCTGTCAGGTTGATGCCTTCACTAAGTCAGTCTGTGTCAGGAAGGCTCTCCACTGCTGTCAGGATGATACCTTCCCTAAGTCAGTCTGCGTCAGGCAGACTCTTCACTGCTGTCAGGCTGATACCTTCACTATATTAGTCTGCGTCAGAATACTCTTACACAAAATGAACTGAGATGAACTAACCAGGTTCTCAACAAAGTTAGGAAGAAGCGGTAAGATTATTAAAACCCAAAATAAGAGATTATTTTATTAGTGGGGAAGCTCTAAACCCACGGAAAAAAAGGAATAGCTCCAGTTATTTATATTAACATCCCTTCAGCAGCATCAAGGTAACCCTCTGGAAAGGGAAACAAGAGGAGAAGGAGCCAGGAGATGAGCTAGGAAGTGGTGGAAGAGAACGTGGATGAACAAAAAAAAAGAGAAAAGAACAGGGTGTAAGCGAAGAGTAAAAGAAACCGGTGGAGGAGTAAGAGAAGCGAAGAAGACTGCCAAGGTGAAGACGAGAGTAAACAGAGAGGGAAAGGAACAAACAGGTGGCGGTGAGGCAAGTACTGGTGCGTCGGAGGCAGCAGGAGGGTGATGCGCAGGAGAGAGAGAAAGAAAGGGGTGTGAGCAGGGTGTTGGGGAAGGGGTAGCCTTGTACGCTTACACTCACGAGGAAAAAAAAAGGAACAATAAACATGAGTTTCACCACAGGTAAAAAGTTTGCACATGGAGTTCGTGCACTCTGCCACAGCAGTGATGGTACAAGCTGCATCACCTAACGCTACAACCACTCAGCACCAAGGAAGATGTGAGAAAGGAGATAAAAGCAGAAGAATGTAACAGGGAAAGGATGGATCAACAGGAAAAAAAAGTCCTGGAACTGCCTCAACACTCCACAAAAAGACTCCTTATTCAATATCTCAAGAAGCAAAGTAAAAAAAAAAAACAGCTTGCCCAGAAAAACAGTAAGAGATAGAAGGGTTGGTGTGGTACAGCAATGCAGATGGAGTCACCAACACAGTTATGAAAGAAAGAGTAGCTGAGTACAATACTGTCGCTATTATGGAGACGAAACTCCCAGGAGTAATCAATGCGATATTCCCAGAGGGCTATCAAATATTAAGAAAAGAATGGGAAAACAAAGCAGTAGCAGGCTGAGGGTCGGAAGCCACTGGAGATTTGAGGAAATAGGCAACCTGGAAACAGCCGACTCCGGGGATTATTATATTGCAGGTACTGTAATGTCCGGAGAGATGAAAGTAACAGTGGGAATGATATTTATTCAACTACTAAACAATATGAGGCCAAAGAAGGAATATGATGAGAATAACAGAACAATAAGTCACATATTGTAAACAGTGGAATAAAAAGCATGAAGAAGAAATGCTAAACTCCTAGTACTAGGAAAGTTCGACTGGGAAAATCTCAATCATGAGAAGACTGACTGGGAAAACTAGGACCCCATAGAGAACGAGAAAAGTGGAGGGGAAACCTTATGAAAGTATGTACCGAAGAAGTTTCCGAGTCAACATGTGAAAGAAACGAGATAGCTCCAATTTCATCCTGTTCCCTATCTGTATATCACTTTTACTATAAAACAAAAGCTTTCAAATAAACTGATATAGGTAACAGCTCTTATCTTGTAAATAAAGTTAGGAATCCTAAACATAACCTTGTAAAACCTTGTGTAAGAGAGAGAGAGGAAGAGAGAGAGAGAGAGAGAGAGAGAGAGAGAGAGAGAGAGAGAGAGAGAGAGAGAGAAAGAGAGAGACAGAGAGAGAAAGAGAGGGAGAGAGAGAGAGAGAGAGGAGAGAGAGAGAGAGAGAGAGAGAGAGAGAGAGAGAGAGAGAGAGAGAGAGAGAGAGAGAGAGAGAGAGAGAGAGAGAGAGAGAGAGAGAGAGAGAGAGAGAGAGAGAGAGAGAGAGAGAGAGAGAGAGAGAGAGAGAGAGAGAGGGAGAGTGGGTGGCCTTACTGTTATGTACAAGGCCAATATTGTCAAAATACCACACTTGGATCCACTTCGAGGACAGCGCGAAACAAGCTTTTATGCCACAAGACGGGCAGAAAGCAGCAACTTCACTCTTGCTGTACCCTTCTCCAGAACATCACTCCATCTGAGATCATACATACCCAGGATGACTCGAGTATGGAACACATTCGTTCAGCATAATGATGTCAACGAGATAACGTCAGTTGATCAAATGAAAATGCTGGCCCACAGATGGCTCCAACTTCATCCTGTTCCCTACTTGTATGTCTCATAACAATAAAAATGCTTTCAAATGAGCTGATGTAGGTAACAGCTCTTAGCTTGTCAATAAAGTTAGGAATAAATAGCTGTCAATAAAGCTAGGGATCCTTAACCTTGATAAACCCTGTGTAAAAAAAAAACAAGAGAGATAGGGAGAGAGAGGGAGAGAGAGAGAGAGAGAGAGAGAGAGGGAAAGAGAGAGAGAGAGAGAGAGAGAGAGAGAGAGAGAGAGAGAGAGAGAGAGAGAGAGAGAGAGAGAGAGAGAGAGAGAGAGAGAGAGAGAGAGAGAGAGAGAGGGAAAGAGAGAGAGAGAGAGAGGGAAAGAGAGAGAGAGCCAATGAGGTTGTCTGGTTTTCACACAAAATAAATATGACATCGCTGAAATTACTTACGGCGAACCACTAGGTGCCAGTATTCGTGTGGTATTAAGTTTTGATTACCTGGTGGAAAAAGAGAAGAAAAAATGGAAGAAGTGTGTAACAGGCAACGGGACTAAAGAAGAAGGGAATATGATAGCAACAGGAATTTTCTGAGAAAATTGTAACGAGAAAGGGAACTGAAGACCAGAGCTGAACAAGAAATGATGGAGGTAACAAAGTCAAAGTACCCAGAGGAATAAGATAAAGTTTCATATCAAGCTTGAAGGAATTAGAGAAGAAAAACAGAGAGAGAATATGGTTCAATCAAGAATGCAAGGTGACCAAGAAAAGGTAGAAGGCGGCTTGGATGAAATATAGAGCAAATCAAACCCCAGAAAACTAGGAAACAAGCTGGAGAGCTAGTTACTTCACAGCCACAAAACAAACTGATAAGGATGCAGGAAGATGGGAAGGGAGGGAAGATAACGGAGACTGAAAGAAATATGCAGAGCTTAGCAAAAGATTAAGAAAAGGTCTTCACAGAAGAAAGTAGGTCTATCGGGAGGCACTGTAGTCAGAGCAAATCAACAGGTGCTAGAGAACTTCAAGACATTATAGTAAAAGAAGTGATGAGACTACTAGAGGAGTATGACGTAACAAAAGCAATAAGAAAAAAACAACATACCTACATAGGTGCTTAGAGAAAGAACAGAATGTGCGACTCAGTGGCGAAGGTCTTTAATCAATCTCTCCTATCAAGGCAGCTACCAGAAAAGTGGAAAAAATGCAAATATAATCCCCATACAAACAAAGGAGGGATAGACAAGAGGCACTGAATTAAAAGCGTGCCAAAAGTTATGAACAAGATTGTACATAAAACCAGCATAGATTTTGGGATGAAAAATCTTGTCTTACAAACCTCCTGAAGCTCTACGACAGTCACAGACAGAGTTGTGTGCGATGCATCTTCCTGGACTGCAAAAAAGCATTTGATACAATACCACACTAGAGATTAGTCCAGAAATTAGACGAACAGGCAGGGATAAAACGCAAAGTACCTGAATGACAGCAGGAAGAGAGTAACAGTGAGAGTAGAGATTCGGGCCCCGCAAGGATCAATATTAATTAAGACAGCTACTGTTCCTATGTGAACAACCTACGAGAGGGGATCAAGTCCTGTATGTCACTGTTTGCTAATGATGCAAAACTAATGAGAAGAATATGAACAGGAAAGGACAATGATAGCCCCCAGGAAGACCTCAACAGACGGCAAAGGTGGTCTAGCAAGTGGCTTCTAAAATTCAAGCCCAACAGATGCAGGGATACGCGATTTTCAAAGAGATGATGGCAAACTAAGTACAGCTCTGGTGAAGAGAACATGCAGATATCAGAATGAAAAGGGGCCTAAGGGTAATATAATATCAAACATATCACCAAAGTTATATACAAACAATATAACGTCAGTGGCATATGCAAGATCAGCATACCTCATAAAAGTATTCAGGACCCTGAACACAAAATCCTTCAGGACCATATGTTACCTCAATCGTTGAGTACGCTGCCCCAGTACGGAACTCTCACCTGGTCAAGCACACTCAGAAGCTCGAAAAAGGTCCAAAGGTTTAGAACTAAACTATAGTGCCAGAACCGAGAGGAATGCACTATGAGGAGAGACTGTAGTAAATAAACCTGACGACCTTGGTGGAGAGGACATGGGGAGACATAATTACGACAAACAAAAATCTTAAGAGAAACTGATAAGGCAGATAGGGACAGACTGAATTAAGAGGAACACGATCAAAAAGACAAAGGTGGAAGCTGAAGATACAAATGAGCCGCAGGAATGTAAGAAATCATTTCTTTAGTTTTCAAGGTAGAATGTTGAATGATTTAGCTGAGGCAGTGGCTGTGGCAAACTCAATACAGTTTCACGAGTAGATGTGATAAAGCCCATAAGGAAAGAAATCGGTGATGCCGATCAAAGTGGTCTAGGAAGCGAGAAAAGGCGTCGAGTTTCGACACCTGCGAACACACCTTGTTGATGTGGGAAAAAGACACTACTGGCTTCTGAAGCAGCCAGTAGTGGCGAAACGTTTCTTCTAATAAATGTCACGAACTGTACATAAGTGTCTTTTTCCACATCTTGTGGGCCTCACCATACCATTTTTCACATATTGGTGAGTTTTGAAACCAAAACCGGATTTTGAATCAGCGTCTTAAGAGCTATCTAGTTCACATACAGTATGGAATATTGTAACAAAAATGTGATTTGACAGACTTATGTGGTATTCTGTTTATACATTATTAGTGCATACTTCATTTTATTTTAATTTACAAAAAGACATTCATGCCTAGAAATTATAAAAATGGCGCCAACTAATTGTATACGGCTCGTTCGCAATTAAAGCTCTCGCTTCACACGGCGAGTGTCTGGGTTCGATTCCCAGCGAGGGCAGAAACATTGGGCGTGCTTCTTTACACCGGTTGTCTACGCTTCCCATCAGTAAAATGGGTACTTGGGAGTTAGTCGACTGGTGTGGGTCGCATCTTGGGACAAAACTGACCTAATTTGCCCGAAATGCTCTGCAAAACAAGCGACTTTCTATATAGTAGTATGTCATTGATGTCAGTTAGGCCTGTATACCTTGTACATGTACTTGTAGAAATAAAGATATTATTATTATTATTATTATTATTATTATTATTATTATTATTAGTGTCGATGGATTACCTGAAAATTTTGGTTAGAGCGATGGGTAAAAACTATTCAAGATGTTTTAATACCTTGCTGAGGAAAGTCAAAATATTCCGCAAAAGTGAAGAATGGAATCTTTCAGGACCCCACATCAAGGAGGCTTAAAAGAGTCTCAATGTTGCACAATTTAAAGCATGGCAGGCTTTTTTTTTTTTCAAGTGAGCACCATATACATGTATATTTAGTGATGTATAACGTTTGTGAGAAATAATATAAAAATAAAAAATATTCTAACTCTAGCTAGCCTAATGTGCTGGAATTAACACTAGTTTATTTACACTAATGTGCTGGAATTAACACTAGTTTATTTTCATAACTAGATGTGGAATTAGCTTTCAAAACTGATCTAGAAAAGTGTTTACATATTTCATAAGAGAGAACATTCGATTTTGTTAGATGTTGTTATAGACAGCGACTACAAAATCTGATAAAGAATCAGCAAAGAAGCCTTATACGATGAAATTCAATTTACCAGGATTGTAGTTTACGCTTTTACTACTAAAAAGCAAAAGCGGTGCCGGCACTCGTATAACTTAACAAAACAATTGTTGCTGCTAACTTTGGCTATCAATCCCGCCCACACAACGTTCTTGACGCACCGGGGAAAATTTGTGAAGCATTAATAGGCACTTACAAATGATGGAAAGCTGCCTACACAAAATACAAACTATTAAAACATTATTATTATTATTATGCAAATATCGCAAACCGAGTGATACAAGATGCAAAACGATCCCAGAGAACCTCTTCGGTGATGAAGTTCCCTGGGATCACATTTGCTTGGACATCCTCCTCTTTTCTGCATCTTTGCATGCTCCTGATGATGTGTTGATTGCAACACGAAAGGCCTAGAGCTGTTATTCTACACCTCCCCCCCCCGTGGTTGTTTTGCATTATTATTATATTCATGGGAAGCGCTAAACCTGTCAAGATTTAAGAGTATGGAAAGCATATACCTGGAGTTTACCTGGAGAGAGTTCCGGGGGTCAACGCCCCCGCGGCCCGGTCTGTGACCAGGCCTCCTGGTGGATCAGAGCCTGATCAACCAGGCTGTTGCTGCTGCCTGCACGCAAACCAACGTACGAGCCACAGCCCGGCTGGTCAGGAACCGACTTTAGGTGCTTGTCCAGTGCCAGCTTGAAGACTGCCAGGGGTCTGTTGGTAATCCCCCTTATGTATGCTGGGAGGCAGTTGAACAGTCTCGGGCCCCTGACACTTATTGTATTGTCTCTTAACGTGCTAGTGACACCCCTGCTTTTCATTGGGGGGGATGTTGCATCGTCTGCCAAGTCTTTTGCTTTCGTAGTGAGTGATTTTCGTGTGCAAGTTCGGTACTAGTCCCTCTAGGATTTTCCAGGTGTATATAATCATGTATCTCTCCCGCCTGCGTTCCAGGGAATACAGGTTTAGGAACCTCAAGCGCTCCCAGTAATTGAGGTGTTTTATCTCCGTTATGCGCGCCGTGAAGGTTCTCTGTACATTTTCTAGGTCAGCAATTTCACCTGCCTTGAAAGGTGCTGTTAGTGTGCAGCAATATTCCAGCCTAGATAGAACAAATGACCTGAAGAGTGTCATCATGGGCTTGGCCTCCCTAGTTTTGAAGGTTCTCATTATCCATCCTGTCATTTTTCTAGCAGATGTGATTGATACAATGTTATGGTCCTTGAAGGTGAGATCCTCCGACATGATCACTCCCAGGTCTTTGACGTTGGTGTTTCGCTCTATTTTGTGGCCAGAATTTGTTTTGTACTCTGATGAAGATTTAATTTCCTCGTGTTTACCATATCGGAGTAATTGAAATTTCTCATCGTTGAACTTCATATTGTTTTCTGCAGCCCACTGAAAGATTTGGTTGATGTCCGCCTGGAGCCTTGCAGTGTCTGCAATGGAAGACACTGTCATGCAGATTCGGGTGTCATCTGCAAAGGAAGACACGGTGCTGTGGCTGACATCCTTGTCTATGTCGGATATGAGGATGAGGAACAAGATGGGAGCGAGTACTGTGCCTTGTGGAACAGAGCTTTTCACCGTAGCTGCCTCGGACTTTACTCTGTTGACGACTACTCTCTGTGTTCAGTTAGTGAGGAAATTATAGATCCATCGACCGACTTTTCCTGTTATTCCTTTAGCACGCATTTTGTGCGCTATTACGCCATGGTCACACTTGTCGAAGGCTTTGGCAAAGTCTGTATATATTACATCTGCATTCTTTTTGTCTTCTAGTGCATTTAGGACCTTTTCGTAGTGATCCAATAGTTGAGACAGACAGGAGCGACCTGTTCTAAACCCATGTTGCCCTGGGTTGTGTAACTGATGGGTTTCTAGATGGGTGGTGATCTTGCTTCTTAGGACCCTTTCAAAGATTTTTATGATATGGGATGTTAGTGCTATCGGTCTGTAGTTCTTTGCTGTAGGGGGCCAATACTGGACGTTGTTTCATCCGAGGAAGGAAAACTAGTAGTTCCAATTTATTGGATCGAAAGGCCGTCAACAGAATCAAGTCTTCGTGTTAGACATTTCATAATGGGAATGAAAATTTTTATTAAGGAAGCGCTAAACCCGTAGAGGTCATACAGAGCATGGGGAATGGAGGGCAATTAGGTTTGATCCACTTTCCAATTCCTAGGATCAAGAACACCTAAGCAGCATCATAAAAGCTCCCTTAAGTAGAATAGAAAGAAGCAAACACTGTTTAAGGTACAACAGGTGTTACCTAATTTAAACATGACAAATTGTTCATCTATACGAACCATTTTTTTAAATGCCAACAAAAACGAAAAATATTACAAAACATTTACAAACAGATATGCCCACCATCCCCAAACAAAATTTATTCATTATTTTATTCATAAAAAAGGGCTAAATGAATTGAAGCACACAGACAGACACAGACACAGACACTACCTGACACGGACACAAACAGTACATCAAACAAGTATACTGCCAAAAGTTTTGGTGCAGATAGTAGGGGAAAAGGATACTGAACACATGAAGAGAAGATTCTTTACAGAAAACCAGCACGTACGCATGGATAGGAAATCCTCTCTTATAAATCAGTTGGAGTTTTATGACAATCACAGAGATTAAACGAAACATGACTAGATGGACTATATGCACTATAAAGGGTAGAACGCTCTAGTGGGTCAAGAAGTACTTAAACGACAAAAGACAGTAGCAGTAAGGGATGAGACATTTAAATGGGAAAGAATGACGAGTGAGGTTCCGAAAAGATCAGTGTCAGGACCCTACTGTTCCTGACATAGGTGTATGACCTACCACAGGAGACTGAATTGTATGTGTTACTATTTGCTGACGATGTAAAACTAATGAGAAGAGAAAGAACGGGACGGGATGAGTCAGTGATAAATTCCAGAGAGACTTCAACAGACTGCAGATGTGGTCAAACAAGTGGCTTCTCGAGTTCAACCCGAACAAATGCAAGGTCATGCATGATGGAAGAGATGACAGACCGGACAGTTAGTGCAGCATGGGCGGAGTGAAGCTGCATCTATCAAGATGAATAAGACCATGGGGTTAGTATAACTAACATATCGTCAGAACTGCACATAAATCGTATAACTGCAGCAGTATACGACAAGTTAGCAAACCTCAGCAGAGCATTCAGAAATTAGACTAAAAAATCCTTCAGAACTTTTTATACAAAGTATGTTAAGCCAATCGTTGAGTAAGTAACACCAGCATGTAGCTCACACCTAGCCAAGGATGTGAAAAAAAACTCCAAAAGGTCCCAAGGTTAGCAACCAGGCTAGTACCAGTACCAAGAGAGATGATTATAAGCAGAGGTTGAAGTGAACTTTATGACCTAAGAGAATTAAGAGGACAGGGATGAAGGGGACACAGGACACAGGTGGAAGCTGAAAACGCAGACGAACCATCGGTATGTATGAAGTATTTCTTTAGTCTCAGGGTGGTTGAAAAATGTAATAACTTGGATGAAGCGGTGAAAGAAAACTCAATATGCATCTTGAAGAGTAGATATGACAAGGCCCAAAGGCCAGAAGTCAGTTATGCCGATCAAAGTGATGTAGAAGCTGAGTCTTGAGTCAGTGAGTACACACAAACACACACACAAGTTATCAAATAATGTTACAACAAACACTGGACAACCTCCTGAAAGATTACCGTAAAATCTTGTCAACCAGCTTAAAATTCTGATTATACCAACAATCTCTAATAATTATAAATTTTACACAGTCGGCGCTCGCAACACGGAGGGCGAAAGAAAGTAAGATTATTGTTATATAGTCACGAGGAACTGCTAAATCAGTAGCGGGTCACACAACGCTTTGCAATTTGAAGATTAAAAAGTAATTAGGTTAGCTCCACTTCCTTGGATCAACAGCCTGTCACGGGCATCAAGTCACCCACCACGAAGGAAAAAGAGAGCTATGGTATTGGATAGTAAAGCTAGTAATGTTATGTTAGCATTGCTTATACCTCACAACAGTTGTCCATCTTGAACTGCAGGGATCAAACACACTCAGCGTATATACATTTAGTTCAGTATAAACATAATAAACTAAGCAATGCTCCTGATCATAAATTCAATAACACTGAAGGTATAAAATAAAACAAAACATATTACTAACTACATTATCTGGTAAGGATGTTTTTATCAGATTTTGTAGCTAGTGGCTAGTTCACCATATGTACCCCATATCCACTCTGCGGACGAATCCAGATCAACATATATATCACAAAAGGTATAAGAACTAGGCCCCAAGAGGGTTAGCAGGAGTGCATCAGGATATATATCTACAAACTATGTTTTACCTGTTGCAAGCAAAATTAGGATACTTATTAATTTCTTTATAACACAATTATATTAAAAGTTAACCATATTTCACATCAGAGTAGCAAATTTAATGGCATCAAAATTACATTTAATAATTTTGTACCCCAGTATTGTGAATAAGACATTTTATAAAATAAACATGTTTCTGAGAACTTAAAATAAGATTTTGCATTTTTTTCCGTGACTTTCAAACATATTATATTTATATTCAATAGTTAGGCCGATTTCCTACACTTATTAAGGGTATTTGGTGGATTTCGAGGGGTTACTATTGTCACTCTGGTTTAGATAAGTAACAGCGTGGAGACCATACAGGCTCACCTTGTGTATTACCAGACGGTGCTGAGGAACTGTATAACCCCACAACAAAGGTATACAAGAAGTCAATAGAAACAAGACAACTGCCAGACAGCTTAAATATTGCAAATTTGACAATAACATACAGCTTTGCTGACTAGGATACTGGCTGTGATACAAAATAGTATAGTAAAGAGAACAGTAGAGTAACTAGAAAAAGCGGATAAGTATGTGAAAAACATGCGTAGGTTCAGAGATACATGACAACAATATACGACATGAATAGATTCCCATATGACATGGATAGGCTCTCTCATATAACTTAAATCCAGGAATATGAGGCGCCAATGTAGAGTCCACACCTGATCAAGCAAGTAATATCAAGAGATCTAAAAGTCTGCAATGCGACTGGTACAGAAGAGACGAGGACCAAATGGCATACGATTACGATATACAAAATACCTAAAAGGCTTCACAGAGTAGATAGAGACAGGTTGAGATGAGAGGAAAGGCAGCCAGGATACAGGCGATAATTAAGATGCAGGTAATCCACTGGAAATTTAGCGAAGATCAGGAAACTGAAGCTACAGTGAGCACAGGCTCACTAAAACTGGACAGGAAAGGGTTGGAAAAGCGTCATCTGGTCTGATGAATCGCGATATCTGCTGAGATATGCAGATATCGATACGAATTTAAAGATTGAGCTAGGAGCAAAGACTCGATCCTAGCAGGCACAAGTAGCAAGTACATAAATACAAATGTACACATTCGTACATGCATACACTGTATTGCTCTTCCACCTTGCAGTATTGTGTGCAAGTGCCGACAGTGTCTACAGTCCCCACACAATTTATAACATAATTTGTTGAATTTTATTTTCGGACCTCACATTTTAATTTTGCAAACATTCCATAACTTTTTTTCAATTTTTACATGGGAATCTCAGAATCAGTTTTCACGTTGGATAATTCACGAGAATTATACGAGATGAAGCCATAAACGCAACTAGTAATTGTAATTACTAACATTATTAGCACTACTTATCTATTAAAATCGTATTTTTCAGCCATTAAAGTTATGTAAAACTTTAGAATGACAAACGTGTAATTGTCAAGGCAAACATTCAAACCAAAGAATATTTTCAGCAGCTGATACTATAGTTTCTTCATCCATCACTGATAACTCTATCAAGTCCCAGATCAAATTCAAGAAGACGAAGATTAAGACGAAGAGGAACAATAACAACCAGCTTAGGAGTATTAAGCCAGTAAGGTTATTAATCCAGGATAAAACAAGTGGGCAAAGCAGTGCGGCTTATTTCTACTGAGATTCTCTGGTTCCTTCCCAAGGATGAAACCCAAAAAAACAGTCAGCCTATTTACTTCTAGGTAAAAAAAGGCAGCAAGTATTAGGTGACTTGGCCATACTTCTTTACAGGCCCAGGAATCGAACCCAGGTCAATTTAGTTGTAAAATGAATGTACTTAAGCTACATAGCAATTATTTGTTAAACTAGTTCTCAGATTATCAGGTTTCATTTGATCCGAAGGGAACGAAAGTTCCAATTCCTAGGATCGTAAGCCGAACCCCCCTTCTCATCCTCATTCACCTTCAAAGAGCTTGTGTTGAGAGCATCTCAGCAATGTAACAGCACCTGCCAGAAGCCTTTCACACACTAAACAATACATCCCTGATAATAATTCAAGAGATGAAGGGGACTTAGAGGGGATTATTAATTACGAGGCAGGTCCAACCAGAAGTGACTCTACGAAGCAGGTCCAACCAGAAGTGACTACGAAACAGGTCCAACCAGAAGTGACTCTACGAAGCAGGTCCAACCAGAAGTGACTCTACGAAGCAGGTCCAACCAGAAGTGACTACGAAGCAGGTCCAACCAGAAGTGACTCTACGAAGCAGGTCCAACCAGAAGTGACTCTACGAAGCAGGTCCAACCAGAAGTGACTTTACGAGGCAAGTCCGACCAGAAGTGACTTTACGAGGCAAGTCCAACCAGAAGTGACTACGAGGCAGGTCCGACCAGAAATGAGTCGAGTAAACTTAATCCAGGCAGCAGACACAGCAATATCCACAAGTTTTATAGGTCGTCATTGAATGGTTAAGGCTGCCACTGTGGTTATTATATTAATGGGAACGCGCTTATTCATATGAATTATACAGTACCTGAGGAATGCCACGTAATCAGGTTTGATCTAAGAAACTCAAGGGACAATTGTGAGTCGCGTCTTAGGAAAAGAGGACCTAAGGGATATATGTATCACTGGTATTCAATATTATCGGTAAATAATCCTAAGTCTTCTTTTTCTTCTATTATCAGCAGGTAAATCTGCAACCAGATTTTGATCATTCTAGTTTGGTAAATAAATTAATTAAATCAAACTGAGTGATGATGAAAACTCAAAACAGAAATTTAGAGACCAGTCATCAAATGAATGCAAGATAATATTGAAGGTTCTAGGGACTCAATATGATAATGTTCTTTTTTATATCAAAATGTAAATATTATGGATATTTTAGTATAAACCGCCGCACCATGAAAGTTGATTATCCACAGTGCAAGGACCGAGAGTATTTGTATCAACTCATTTCCTGGTGTTTTGTCACTGCTACAAAGTCAAGTCAGATTCGTCGAGATTAAGGTAATGAATACCGACTTCTAGGCTGACGGACTGATTACCTCATCTTCTATTTGTCTTCTGTGAACAGTTCTGTAAGAGCGAGAGAATGATTGGCTCATCTAATGTGTTCGTATATCTAATCTGTATTGAACTGATAAACCACTGGCTGGCAAAATATTTTGAAATAAAGATGCCCAGGTGCTGCATGTGTGTCTAATTCCTGAAGTCAATCTAACAAGCGACTACTGCTGCTGCTAGCGCCCGCCTAATGACAACTGCTATCCAATATTCTTTGCTGAAGCTGTAGCATTGTGCAAGGTATTAACATTCAATATAATGCATTTCTTGCTTAACTCTCTATCAAGGTTTTTGTTTCTTAAACAAAATTCAAGTAACGAATAACATCCTAACAGCTGAGACAATCGCTGGGTTTGGTACATCCGATGTCAAAACACACGCTCACGGGCTAGTCAGGGATAGGGGTTATTACATTCATGGGCCGAGCACTAAACATGTAGGGGTTATACATTGCCTGTGCTGAAAGTTAACGAAGTATAGCACAGATCCAATTCCTTAGATCAAGAGCCCCTCACCAGTATCAAGGAATCTCCCGACATAAGGGATGGGAGGATCAAGGGATAGATATTTCTCTCGAATATATACAGACCGGCGAGTAATGTTAATGAGAGACAATATGCGGTTTATGATAAGGGATGTTTCGTCTAACAGAATTAATAACCCCTGGTGGACGAAATGTCTTCTCAGTAAAATGTCATAACCATATACTATGTGATAACATACATGTCGTTATTTTCTACTATTCATATACATACCGGCGGGTAAGCCATAATTTTCTTTGCACTTCTCGAACGTTTAAAAACCTACTGATACTTCAGTCGGAGGTGTCATGATAGTGGAAAGCCTTCCCACACAGGTACTCTTTATTATAGCTTAAGATATAAAAAAAAAAGACATCACAGACTGGGGCTGCATTACTGAACTGGAAAAAAAATTGGTGTTTTCCCCAGTTTTTATGGATTTTGGTAGTACCATCTCATGTTCTGACAATTCTAGTATATTTTCTATTCCTTTATGGGTCCTGAAAGCGAAAGCTAAGAAAAAAAAGTAACCATTCTCAAGCCTTAACAGCGTGGTTTTGCACACTAGAAACCACATAAAAAGTCGATTACTAGAAGCCACCATAAAATTATTCAGACAAGATTCGCAGGGTGGGGTCACCGATGAAATTACAGCACACCAAATTCCTGTCCAAGATTTCATTTTACTATTGTAAACATTTGATAAGGCTTGTTCCTCCTTAAAATATACAAGATGCATAATTATACCCAGTGGCCACTTTATTAGGTACACCTGTACACATGCTCGTTAATGCAAATATTTTATCAGTCAATCACGCAGCAGTGCTTCAGTGTCTAAAAACATGCAGACATGGTTGAGAGGTTCAGCTGTTGTGCAGACCAAACACCAGAATGACCGTGGAATGAGTGTTAGTGCCAGACGGGGTGGTTTGATTATCTCAAACTGCTGATTTCCTGGAATTTTCACGAGCAAGTCTAGAGTTTACAACGAATGGTGTGAAAAAACACAAACATCCAGTGAACAGCAATTCTGTGGGTGAAAACGCCTTGTTTACGAGAGAAGTAAGAGGGAATGGCCAAACTGATTTCAGCTGACAGGAAGGCGACAGCAACTCATACAAGTATTGTATTAATTTAGTTATTCTACGCCGAATGTTTTCTAACGAATTTATATCCATTCTGTAATATGGAGACCAGAACTGAGCTGCGTAATCTAGGTGAGGCCTTACTAATGATGTATAAAGCTGTAATATAACCGCTGAACTTCTGTTGCTTACACTTCTTGATATAAATCCCAGTAATCTGTTTGCCTTATTACGTACGCTTAAGCACTGCTGTCTTGGTTTAAGGTTACTGCTTACCGTAACCCCCAAGTCCTTTTCGCATTCTGTATTAACTTATAAGTGCTAGGGTTATGGACACTCCCGAACTTCAGAACCTTGCATTTATCTACATTGAACTGCATCTGCCACTTTTCTGACCAGGTACTGAGTTTGTCTAAATCCTCCTGAAGTTCCCTGATATCTACGTTTGAATCAATTATCCTAACTAACTTTGTGTCATCGGCGCATTTTCTCATTTCACTAGTAATCCCCTCATCAAGATCATTGATATATATTATAAACAACAACGGACCTAAGACTGATCCCTGTGGAACACCACTTGTTACACATCCCCACTCGGATTTAACCCCATTTATGCACGCTCTCTGCTTCCTGTCTGTGAGCCATGACTCCATCCATGAGAGCACTTTTTCCCCAATGCCATGAACTGCCACTTTCTTTAACAGTCTTTGGTGCGGTACTCTATCAATAGCCTTACTAAAATCTAAATAAACATCGAAAATCTTTATCGTGATCAACAGCTTCAAAAGTTTTACTGATAAAAGTTAGTAAATTAGTTAGACAAGAAGGGACCCTCGTGAATCCATGCTTAGTATCATTAATCAGATTATGCTTATCCAGACTGCTTATTATAATCTCAGCTATAACTGACTCTAATTTGCCTACAATTGAGGTCAGGCTTTAAAAATAGGAATTACATTAGCCATCTTCCACATATCAGACACTACACTTGTTTGAAGAGATAAATTAAAAATATTAGTTAATGGTTCACAGAGTTCCATTTTGCATTCCTTAAGAACCCTTGAAAAAAGCTCATCAGGACCCGGCGATTTATTTTGTTTTAGTCGGTCTATTTGTTTCATAACCCTTTCACTAGTGACTGTGATGTTACATAATTTATTTTCTTCAGGCCCACTATAAAAATTAATTACTGGGATACTGTAAAAACCGAGAGAAAATAATTATTTAAAATCGAGCACATTTCATTCTCTTTGTCAGTAAGATGCCCCAAGTTATTTTTAAGGGGACCTATCTTATTCCTAGCTTTTGTTTTATACACCTGGAAAAAACTTTTTGGGTTAGTTTTCGAATCCCTAGCAACTTTAATTTCGTACTCCCGTTTAGATTTTCTTATCCCCTCTTTAACGTCCCTCTTAATGCCAATATACTGATTCATAAGATGACCCTCACCTCTTTCGATACGTCCATAAATTCCTTTCTTCTGCCCTAAAAGATATTTGAGCCTGTTATTCATCCATTTTGGGTCATTTTTATTCTATCTAATTTCCTTATATGGGATAAATGTCCTTTGGGCAGCATGTATTGTTAAGAAAACTGTCATACTGATAGCTCTCTTGTTACCCCAGTCCACAGATGATAAGTGTTCTCTAAGCCCATTGTAAACTGCTAAGCGAAAATCTGGGACCATTACAGAATTATTCCTACTATCATACTTCCATTCAATGCTAAAAGTAATTGATTTGTGATGGCTTGTGCCGAGTTCCTCTGTAATTTCTAAATTACTAACAAAGGTTACTTTGCCAAAACCAAGTCAAGTAGGTTATTTCCCCTTGTAGGCTCTGTCACAAACTGCTTCAAAAAACAATCCTGAACTACTTCTAAGAAGTCGTTTAATTCTAAATTCCCAGTCAAGAAATTCCAATCATTAGGGACGGGAGTAAATTCTTGGGTAGCTTTGGGTAGGAGTCGTTTTGATAAGGACCTGCCTTGTATGGGCCAGTAGGCCTTCTGCAGTGTTCCTCCATTCTTATGTATTTCAACGATGTTATGCACAATACATCGAAGCTTGAAGTGGATAGGTGCAGCAGCAAACCATACTTTGTTTCAATCCTGTCAGTTAAGACCAGGAAACTGACACTGCAATGGGCACAGGATCACCAAAACTGAATAGCTGAATGTGAAAAAAAAACATCGCCTGGTCTGACGATTCGCGATTTCCGCTGCGGCATGTGGATGATAGGATCAAAATTTGGTGTAAACCTTTGGAATGTGATGGAACGGAAGACTCGCAGCCGACAACTCTGCACCAACTGCATGATGCTATTATATCAACATGAACCAGAATCTTTAAGGAATAGACTTAAACTTAGGGCTTCCCTAAATTTGATCTATACTATTTCTCTCGGAATTTTTATGGTTGATAAAATGTAACTCTAAGACATTAGGATCTAGTTAAACCTTTAATTAACTGTCCTTCATAAAAAATAAATCTAGGGTTGGATTGTTCATGGTCATCTGTGCCACCTATCCTTGTTTAGCTACGTCAGTATACTAACATGGTGCCCAATGTCAGTTTTGTTTCCTGTAAATCTTCAAATACTATTTTATTTCAGTTAGGTTGGGTCAGGGAAGGTTACATAAACTTATACAACTTATATTTAACCACATACGAGGGAAATATAGACACAGCTGCGATACATCTAGCAACAAATGACCGAATTATTATCACTGGGGAGCGCTAAACCCGGAGATTATACAGCGCCTGTGGGGGAAGGGGGAGGAGTGGGGGGAAGGCATTAAGGCTTAGTTCAGGGAATTGGAACACAGACCCAATTCCTTAGATCAAGAGCCCCTCTATCAACTTTTCTGTACTCGACTGAAGAATCCTACTGTGTAGGCGAAACGTTTCGAAATAAAGATATCTAACTGTTGCTTATGTGTCTTACCTAACAACCTGTCGTTATTTTATACCATATTTATATTTATCAAGGAACCTCCCGTGAGGGGAACAAATGACGGAAAAAAAAAACAGGACGCATTCAGATCTAGGCATTTATTCTGGTAGTGCGAGAATGGGTTGACTATGATACTAATATCCTCTCATAGGTCTCAGGACGACATAATATATAGCACGTGTATAGCTAAATACTAGCTACTCTGTATTAGGACTGACGAAGCCACTCGTAGCGAAACTTTGCCTAAGTAAATGTCTTGATTACCTATGCAGAAATCGCGAATACACGATATAAGCTCCACTAGGGGAGCTTAATAATAGCTCTAGGCCTTTCGTGTTGCAATCAACACATCATCAGGAGCTTGCAATGTTGCAGAAAAGATAAAGTCCCAGCAAAAACGCTCCCTCTGATCAGTGCATACGTGTCTTGACCTACAACGGTTAAGGTATTGTTGCAATCACTGTACAGTGATTTATTATTCCTCGTGTGGTCATGCACCCCAGTACCCGCCTCCGTTCTCTCGTCACCTGACAAAGGTGGTAAGGCAGAGTTAACACCTCTGCATTAACACTAGCACCTCTACCTTTAACACTGTAGCACCTGTGCAATAATACTTACACCTCGGCTATAAACACTCCTCGCGAGTCTTCCTGATGGCTTGCAATAAGTATTCACCATTGTGTGGAGGCTAGGGTTGACTTTAAGCATCTTCCATGTGTAAATTATGAGGTAGCTTGACCGATATTACATTCATGGGGAAGCCTTATACCAGTATAGGTCATACAAAGAGCATGAAATGGAAATGCTGGGGAATAATCAGATTTGATCCGAGGAAGGGAGGGTAGCTCTAATTTCTTGGATTAAGAGCCCTTCACCACCATTAAAGCACATCCCTCCTCACCTCCCGTCTAAGTGTGCAGGAGAAAGAAAGAGAGAGAGAGAGAGAGAGAGAGAGAGAGAGAGAGAGAGAGAGAGAGAGAGAGAGAGAGAGAGAGAGAGAGAGAGAGAGAGAGAGAGAGAGAGAGAGAGAGAGAGAAACCGTGTACTCACCTATCTGTAGCTGCAGGGGTCGATTCGTAGCTCATGACCCCGCCTGTTCACTAGTCGCTACTAGGTTACTCTCTCTCCCTGCTCCAGTTTTATCATACCTCGTCTTAAAACTATGTATGGTTCCTGCCTCCACTACTTCACTATCTAGACAATTCCACTTGCTGAAAACTCTATGACTAAGAAATACTTCCTAATATCCCTCTGACTCATCTGAGTCTTCAATTGTGATAGCTTCTATCTGTGTCCCATCTCTAGAACATCCTGTCTCTTGTCCACCTTGTCAAGTCCTCGCAGTATTTTATATGTCGTTATCATGTCTCCCGTAACCCTCCTGTCCTCCAGTGTCGCCAGGCTGATTTTCCTTAACCTTTCTTCGTAGGTCATTGCCCTTACCTCCGGGACTAGTCTTGTTGCGAGCCTTTGCACTTTCTCTAATTTCCTAATGTGCTTGACCAGGTGTGAGTTCCAAACTGCTGCATACTCCAATATGGGCCTAATGTACACGGTGTACAGAATCTTGAACGATTCCTTACTGAGGTGTGGGAACGCTATTATTCTTTGGTTTGCCAGGCGCCCATATGCTGAAGCAATTATCTGGTTGATGTGCGCCTCAGATGTGCTCGAAATTATACTCACCCCAAGATCCTGTTCTTTGAGTGAGATTTGCAGTCCTTAACCACGTAGTCTATTCTCTGACTGTGGTCTCCTTTGCCCTTCCCCGGTCTTTATGACTTTGCATTCGGTGGGGTTAAATTCAAGGCACCAGTTTCTGAACCAGGCTTGCAGCCTGTCCAGGTCCCTTTGTAGTCTTGATGATCCTCATCCGATTTAATTTTCCTCATTAACTAACTTCACATCATCTGTAAACAGGGACACTCCTGAGTTTCATCCCTTCCATCGTGTCAATCACATTCACCAAAAATAGCACTGGTCCTAGGACCGACCCCTGTGGAACCCCGCTCGTCACACGCGCCCACTCTGACACCTCATCACGTGCCACGATTCGTTGTTGCCTCCCTGTCAGGTATTCTCTGATCCATTAAAATGCCTTTTCTGTTATGCGTGCCCGATCCTCTAGCTTTTGCACTAATCTCTGGTGGGGAACTGTGTTGAAGGCCTTCTTGCAGTCCAAGAAAATGCAATCTATCAGCCCCTCTCTCTCATGTCTTACTTCTATTACCCTGTTATAAAACTTCAGTATGTTTGTGACACAGGATTTCCAATCCCTGAAACCGTGCTGGTTGTCATTTATAAGCTTGTTTCTTTCTGACAACCTTCTCCATGAATCTGCATACTATAGACGTCAGTGACACTGGTCTGTAGTTTAATACCTCGTGTCTGTCTCCTTTCTTAAAAACTGGGACTACATTTGCCATCTTCTATACCTCAGGTAGTTGCCCAATTTCAAGTAGCAGCTCCTTCACCTCCTCCTCGGTTGTGAGTATTTCATCCAGCAATTGTTGGTATATCCCTTGTTGGTGTAACCCCCCCCCCCCCCCATTCTGACTTCCCGGAATCTTTTCTGTCTCCACTGTAAATACTTTTTTAAATCCCATGTCGAGCTCCTCACACACTTCTTGGTCGTTTCTTGTGAACTTCCCACCTTTTCGTCAGCCTGATTACCTGGTCCTTGACTGTTGTGTTCCTCCTGATGTGGCTATACAACAGCTTCGGGTCAGATTTGACTTTCGATGCTATGTCGTTTTCGTATTATCGCTGGACCTCCCTCCTTATCTGTACATACTCGTTTCTGTCTCTTCGACTACTTTCTTTATTTTCCTGGGTCCTTTGTCTTCTGAACTTTTTCCATTCTCTGGTGCACTCAGTTTTTGCCTCCCTACACCTCTGGGTGAGCCAAGGACTCGTTCTGGTCTTCCCATTATTTCTGTTACCCTTAGGAACAATCCTCTCCTCTGCCTCCTTGCATTTTGTTGTCACGCAATCCATCATTTCGTTTACTGATTTTCATACCAATTCTCTTTCCCACTGAACCTCTTGCTGGAAGCTCCTCATGCCTGTGTAGTCCCCCCCCTTTTATCGTTTGGATTTTCCCGTCCTACTCCTGTTACCCTCTCCACTTGTAACTCTACTATGTATTCAAAGCGCAGAACCTCATAATCATTAACTCCGAGGGGCCTTTCGTATGCGATGTCCTCGATGTCCAAACTACTCAAGGTGAATACGAGGTCCAGTCTTGCTGGGTCATCCTCACCCTTCTCTCTGGTAGTGTTCCTAACATGTTGATGCATGAGGTTTTCCAGTGTTTGTGTGTATTCATCTATATGTGGTTGCAGGGGTCGAGTCATAGCTCCTGGTGTGTGTGTGTGTGTGTGTGTGTGTGTGTAGGTGATCGTAGTATTAGAGCAAGCCTCGTTAAAACTTTGTAAGTTGTAAATTATACAGTTTTGAAAAAATTAACTGCATGTGTTGATTCTAAACAATCTACTTCGACGGTCACTTTGGTAACTCTTGCCATTACTCGCAAACTGCCTTATTTACATACTGTCAGGTTATACAACCATTGCATTACCAACGACTGTAGTAAAAAACAAGGTAACGTTAACACATAATTAGTAAAGCACGAAGAAGAGGAAATTAAGGTGGTGAGGGTGACTGTAGCGTTGGTAGGTGGCTAAAAAAAAAAAAAAAGTATTAACCCATAGGGTTAGTAACCCACGATCAACCAATAAAGCCACTGTCTGGCTTATTTTCATTGGGGTTCTTTTATCATCTATCCCAAGATGCGACTCACAGCAGTTGGCTAACACCAATGTACCTATTCCTAAGCGAACAGAGGCAGCAGGTTTAAAAAAAATGCTCAACGTTTCGAACCCAAGTCATTCAGATGCGAGCTGAAGCCGCTACAACTTCAGCCACAAACCACCCAATGAATTGGTGCAGTACGGTTACTGTTGTAGCATATTATTGTCGTTATTATTATTACTATTATTATTTAACTACTGTAATATTATTATAAAATCATGGGAAAACACTAAATTTGAAGGGGCCCTGCGGTACCTAGGAAATGGAATGTAATTAAGTTTGATCAGAGGAAAGACAGCTCCAATCCCCGGCATCAAGAGCAAATCACTATATTGCGATGAGAGGCAAACAGAACATCAATAATGACGGAGCTGCAGTTGTAGGGCTTATGGTAGCAACAGGTACTGTGCCCAGTGTGACTGCTGTACCATACCATCAGGGTGCTTGTGACAGTAACAGATACAATGTGGAGTGTGATTGCTACAGAATACAACCAAGGTGCTTGTAGCAACAACAGGTACCGTGTCCAGTGTGTGACTGCTGCACCATACCACCTGGGTGCTTGTGGGAGCAACGGGTACTGTGTCTAGTGTGTGACTGCTGCACCATACCACCAGGGTGCTTATGGCAGCAACAGGTACTGTATCTAGTGTGTGACTGCTGCACCATACCACAAGGGTGCTAGTGCCCGCAACAGGTACTGTGTCTAGTGTGTGACTGTTGCTCCATACCACAAGGATGCTTATGGCAGCAACAGGTACCGTGTCTAGTGAGTGACTGCTGCATCATACCACCAGGGTTCTTATGGCAGCAACAGGTACTGTGTCTAGCGAGTGACTGCTGCACCATACTATCAGGGTGCTTGTGGCAGCAACAGGTACTGTGTCCAGTGTGTAACTGTTCCACCATACCACCAGGGTCCTTATGGCAGCAACAGGTACTGTGTCTAGTGTGTGACTGCTGCACCATACCATCAGGGTGCTTGTGGCAGCAACAGGTACTGTGTCCAGTGTGACTGCTGCACCATACCACCAGGGTGCTTGTTGTAGCAATAGATACACTGTTCAGTGTGAGTGTTGCACCATACCACCAGGGTGCTTGTGGCAGCAACAGGTACTGTGTACAGTGTGACTGCTGCACCATACCACCAGGGTGCTTGTGGCAGCAACAGGTACTGTGTCCAGTGTGACTGCTGCACCATACCACCAAGGTGGTATGGTGGCAGCAACAGTTACTGTGTCCAGTGTGACTGCTGCACCATACCACCAGGGTGCTTGTGGCAGCAACAGGTACTGTGTCCAGTGTGACTGCTGCACCATACCACCAGGGTGCTTGCGGCAGCAACAGGTACTGTGTCCAGTGTGACTGCTGCACCATACCACCAGGGTGCTTGTGGCAGCAACAGTTACTGTGTCCAGTGTGACTGCTGCACCATACCACCAGGGTGCTTGTGGCAGCAACAGGTACTGTGTCCAGTGTGACTGCTGCACCATACCACCAGGGTGCTTGTGGCAGCAACAGGTACTGTGTCCAGTGTGACTGCTGCACCATACCACCAGGGTGCTTGCGGCAGCAACAGGTACTGTGTCCAGTGTGACTGCTGCACCATACCACCAGGGTGCTTGCGGCAGCAACAGGTACTGTGTCCAGTGTGACTGCTGCATCATAATCACCGCCACCACCAGGGTCTACCCTCAACATGTGTCCAACCACTCCATACAGCTGCATGTCTACCTTAACACGGCAGACTTTTGTTTCCACCATGTAACTCGTATGTAGATGAAAGCACAAAAGTGCATTCATTTAAGTCGGTTCTGGAACCGAAATGTGTTCACTGAAGACATTTAGTGTATGCACTCGTGCCCATTCATCTCTACTGACGGTACAATTACAACTTCATTCCTATATAAAAGCAGCACACTCTGGGTGTTCCCACCACATAACTATCATACAGCATTGAGCAGCTACATACTGCCAATTTTGCTATAAAAAAAAAAACTTCCACCCACAATAAAATTAATATTTTAGCCCAAAATAAATGTGTTTCCAAACGACCATACCAAATCATTCTTATTATTGATAAGACCACAAAAGTTCGAAAGATTAAGACGTGCTTTTGTATAACAAAACATTTTACTTTTTTTCTGTTGTGACTTGTGGAGCAAAATACACCTATAAATGTGAAGGAAGATCAATGTTTATGAACTATATGCAGTTACTCCCTTATAATATTAGCGGGAAAAATAAAACCCGCTAGTGTCACATAGTGCTTGGGGAAAAGGAGTTAATCAGTTTTCATCCCAGGTGAGGGTGGCTCCAGTTCCTGGATCAAGAGCCTATTCAGCATCAAGGCATCCCTTTTCTTTAAGTGTCGTTTGCACCCTTCAATAGCTAAATATATTTAGGTCATTTGCATTATTGATTTAATTCAAAACAATTAAGTTTAGGTCAAGTCATTAGTAATCCACATGTAATGAGTTAATAATTTGGGCATGTAGATGACTTTCGTGAGGTGGTCATCACGTACCTTCATCATGGTGGTGGTGGTGTGGTGGCACACACTGCTCCTGACACCTAGAGCTGCTTCCACTCAACACACAACTAGCTGTCATCTAAGGCATGTTCCTGAGTCAGAGTTTTCAATGGTATACCGCACTTCCAATAATCGCATTATCACTCATAAAAAAATCATACATCCTGATGTATTTAAGCCAATACCCACATTTTTCAACCTTCGACCACTTGTACAATGGGTAATTAATTATTAGGTCTCAAGCTTCACTAGGAGCTTTAATCCCCACCAGTAAGACACTTCTTACACAAAACACGAGACACATCACTACACTACAGCAGCAATAATAAAAGCTGTAGCTGTTTAATAATCACTAGCAGCTTAAGTTTGAGATTTTGTGGTAACTGTGGTTAATCCAACAGTGCGGGTACAGTGGTAGGCCATTACATTAAACGGCAGAAGTAAGTACGAGGTTTAGGTGCGGGGCGGCAGAAGCGCAGCGTGTTGGTCGGGGCCGCCTCTGGCGGTGGCAAGGACTGACACACAGTAACGATCACCACACCTCGCCCTCACACAGTCCAGGCAACACTGACTCTGGAGGCCCGTGGGAAGCCCACCGCCTCCATGCTGCTGCTGCTGCCCACTTGCTGGATGCCGATACTCTTCATAATACTCATACTGCATCATGCTTCCAGTTGCTCACAATTTGTCTACTCTCTACATACCATGTAGATAAAATTTATATAAGGTATTTTTTTGGTATGGATGGTCTCCATAACTTGGTGTATTCATTGTGGAGAGACAAGGCTCGTGCTACCTGTTAGCTGAGGACTCGCCATGCATAACCTGGCCCAGGTGGGTAGTGAAGAATGTTTTTGCACGACTCCCTCCCTGCAGGGTATCATCACTTACTGCCCCTCACACCACCACCACACGACTCTGCTGGATAGCATCACTTATACCCCTCACACCATTTCCACCACCGCCATCCCCTTCCCCCCCTTCACCCTCCCCCATAGTAAACTTTTGTTCCCGCTGAAACTATGGTCTAGACTAAGATAGCAGCACACTGCTGATGCATCCAACTTTGGGACATAAGCTTCTCTTTTGCCTGACGATATCCTCATTGCCCTATCGAAGTCTCTCAGCACAGGCTGACAAATTTTAACACTGTAACCCATAGTGTGTGATTAAGTACGATGGTAATATAACTAGCTTTTTCTCACTATATAATTATGCATCATACAGACTATGGTGGTAGCACATTGCTGATGTATTAAATTTTGCCAAATATAAAAAATAAATCTTCCTCTTCCATCCATCAAGGGAGTGTCCTTGACGTGGGTGAGGGGCTCTTGATCCAAGAAAACAGACCTTCCCATTCCTTCCTTGGGTTGAACTTGAATGCCTTCCACTGAACCAGAATGCTGGTTAATGCTGCACTTTAAAGTAATGTACATGATTTTTTTTAACACGTCGGCTGTTTCCCACCAAGGCAAGGTGACCAAAAAAGAAAAAACTATCATCAATCAACACTTTTACCATAAACAATGTCTTTGCAGAGGCGCTCAGATACGACTGTTTAGATGTCCCTCCAAATTGCCAACATCCCAAACCCCTCCTTTAAAGTGCAGGCATTGTACTTCCCATTTCCAGGACTCAAGTCCGGCTAACCGGTTTCCCTGAATCCCTTCACAAAATATTACCCTGCTCATCATTCGTCTCCATTCACTCCTATCTAACACGCTCACGCACGCTTGCTGGAAGTCCAAGCTCCTCGCTCACAAAACCTCCTTTACCCGTCAGAGGAACGCCTTCCGCCTGAACAAAAGAATGAAAAAATAAATGAATAACTTGAGGAATAATAACTAAGATAATTTTCTATGGGTTTTAATTAAAATAAAGTTGGCCGCTGTGGTTCCAGTAAGATGTTGAGACAGGAGTATTTTATGCCTAGGATAGTCTATTGTGATGTTTTAGAAGAAATGGTGTTAGTTATCATGGGTGGCGGTGTTCGTTCGATGTTTTGGAAATCCTGTCAATACTTAGTCGCAGTATCACACTTCAGGTTTCAAAGAGACGAGGAGTCGTTATGTCCCAAAATGTCCCGTGACAGGGGTCTTGCTCCAATTAACTAGCGTCTACCCTGGATGACCAGGCCAGCAGCAGAGCCGATAATAAAAAATAAACAACACAGGTTACATAAGGGTTAAATAAGAATAACATTAAAGAAAGACAAAGGCTGGTATTCTACTTCAATGTCATTACTGGTAACCAAGTAAATCAGTAACAAAGAACAGAAATACTCCTGGTAGATCACCCTACTGATCAGGAGAAGAGTGGAGGTGAAGTGATTCTCCAACCTTCAATCCACACCAGGTAAGGTTGATACTACCTGGAGTAGAAATTAAAGCTAATCAGACCCGAGGAACTGAAGCTTAGCTTCAGACTGCTAGATGGTACCACGCTAATGGTTCCTGGGTGTCTGAACAACCATAACCCTCTTTTTTAAGGGCTTTTCCCCCCTCACAACCCCCTATCTCCAACCTTTTCGAGGACGACCCCTACCCCATCTTCCTTTCCCTATAGATTTATACAATCTCAAAGTCATTCTACTTTGTTCCATTCTCTCTAAATGACCAAACCACCTCAACAACTCCTCTTCAGCCCTATGACTAATATTTTTAGTAACTTCACACCACCTAATTTCCACACTACGAGTTCTCTGCATAATATTTACACAAGACATTGCCCTTAGACACGACATCACTGCCTCCAGCCTCCTCCTCGCTGCAGTACATGAATGTACTGACATTTATTTTTTCTTTAAGAAAAACTGATGACTTCTATTTTATTACTGGAAGCAAGAATGTTCACATGTTGATCACAAAGAAGACATTGATCAGTATCATGACGAAAGATACACTGTGGCTAAGGCTAGGAATGAAAAGTTGTTTCCAGAAGTGGTAAGCGGATGAAACTGAGAAGGGTTGAAGCACAGTTAGAAAACAGAAATCGCTTTGCTGTTCTTCAAGATGAGTGTGCAGTTGTGGATAAGAGTGACAAGCAGGACAAATGCCTCAGATTCGATATATGTAAAAGGAGATATGAAGGCAAGAAAGAGGGTGGTTCCTTCGAGCATGTGTGGGGTGATGTGGTTAACATGTTAGATAACATCATGTCAGGTAATAGGAACAACCCCCATTATCTGCCTCAGTGCTGGAGTTAATGATGTTCATTGGGGAGCGTTAAACCCTTAGGGATTACATATCGCCTGTGGGGGGAAGGGTGATGGAAGGCATTCAGGCTCAATTCAGGGAATTAGAGCACTAATCCAATTCCCTAGATCAAGAGCCCCTCACCAGCATCGAAGAACCTCTCTTGAGGGGTGCACAGGAGAAGAATATAAATATAAGACAGCAGTTGACTTAATTAGTTCGAAGGAAAAGATCCCGATCATATGTAGTAGCATTTTGCCTAGAAGAGAGGACAGTGAGTGAATGCCTATGGCAATTAAGCTAAATTACTGGCTAGACGAAATATTGTAAGGCACCTGAAACTCCATTCATTGACAATAGGAATAATTTCTATGGCAAATATGACATGTATGCATGGGATGGGGTGCATCTGTCTGGTGCAAGAGTGATAGACACCACTGACCAATTCACTGCTAAACTATGTAAGACTTTAATCTAATAGAAGATAGAGGTAAGAGTGTGTGAGGAATTGTAGTACTATGGACGGAGAGAGCAAAAATTACAAAGCTCAGAAAAAACGCATAGCTCATAAAATAAATTACTATTAAAAACAAGAAAATTGGTCAACAAACAAAAAGAGACAGGGAAGAAAGGCGGTGCAAAAACTTCCTTAGGATCTATATACAAATAGCCGGAGCGTAAGAAATAAAAATAGATGAACTAAGACCAACTGCATGTGTAAGAAACAGACATTATTTCAGAGTTGCTTGTATGTTAGAGAAAATTTTAATTTTTTGCATCAAAATTTATATAAAGGTGGAAGGGACAAGGAATCTGTTTGGCTGCAGTTTCTTGAAGGACATAAAAACTTATCTTAGGAGTGATCACAGGCCCCCAAATCTAGAGTGACCTTGGTGCTAGGGCATTCAGAAACGAAAATGTAATTTTAATGGGAGATCTTAACTTTAAATTGATGGGCGCAATCTGACAGGAAATCCAGTCTAGGGACTTTTCTTAAAATAATCCAAAACTGCTTTTTAAAAAAACGTTTCTGTCATAACCTACATTTGGTTCTGGCAAATAAGAAACCTTTTATAGATAATTTTTAGGTCAATGAAGAGTTTGGCGAAAGTGATCAAAAAACACTTAGTTTCAATATATCATGGAATTACCTTATTAACGAAAATGTAGGTAAGGTTCCCAATTTTCGCCCTGCAGATTATATGGGGCTAAGGAATTACCTGATTAGCGCAGACTAGGGAAACCTAACCAGGGGCTATCATGAGGAAGGTCTGATTAGACGGTGGGGGTGATTGCCAATGACATTTACAGGCGAATCAAAAGATGTGAGGGTCACCTTATTAAACAATATATATACAGTTTAAGATAGAAGTAAAAAAATGGAATAAGATAAACCAAAAGAGAATATGAAAATAGGGTTGAGAGAGAATAAAAAACCAACCCTAAGGATTTCTTTCAGGTATACAGGAATAATTTAAGGAAAAGAAAGGCCTCTTAAATCTAAATCAGATGAGTTTACTGTTAGTGACAAAGAAATGTGTATTATTTTCAACACTTATTTCCACTATTCTTTCACAAGAGAATACAAACGAAATCTCAGAAATCAACAATTATACTGATCAAGACGAAAATAAATTGTGCATTTTCAAACTCACTAGTGACATGGTCATCAGGCAACTAGATAGATTGAAACCAAACAAGTCACCAGGCCATGATGAGCTGTTTTTAAGGATTCTCAAGCTATGTGAAAAACTAAGTAAACCCTTAGCCAGTTTCTTCAATAGACCGCTACAAATGAATATCGTACCGACTAAATGAAAATGGCAAACGTGATACCCATTTGTAGACTGAGAGATGGGTCGTTAGTTTCAAACTGTTGATGGAATCAATAATAGCTGATGTAATTCAAAGCTACCTTGAAAGATAAAATTTGACCAACATAACTCACCACGGTTTTACAATTGGGTGTTCTTGCCTTATGAGTTTACTAACCTTTTTCACTATTCGAGGCAAGAAACCAAAATAAAGAATAGGATATTGTGTATATGGGCTTCAGCCGTTCCACGATGCATTCACCGCATTTACTGTCTAACTGTATTATCTACTATATAGCCTCCGCATTTACTGCGTAACATTTAATTTCTTTGATACGCATCAGTTTTGATTTGTCAATTAAACTACCTGATCGCGCAGAATTATACTGGGGATTCATAAAACAAATTAAGATTGATTTATTTCAAAGAGCTTCCAGAATCTAGACAGTAAAAGTTCTGAAGCTTTTCAAATACCTTGAAAACCGTATATATAAAATTTATTTTAAACTGTCTATCCCCTTTGCATTATCTCTCTCTTATTCAAGTGAGGTCTGTATGCCGGCGAAGGGCTACTGATCCAAGTAATTAGACCTATCCACTCCTTCCGAGGATCAAACTTGATTACCTCCAATTCCCAGACGTTATATAATCTTAATGGTTTACGCTCTCCCATAAATTTAATACTCCCTTTTGTGAGGTTGTTGTTCCTACACACATCGGTAAGAGGCCCATCATTCAAATTAGTATGAAGACAATAATGGGATATCCGGTATAGAGCATCATGACTAGCCTCCCTGACCCATTTAAAATAATCAAGGAGCCAAGGAAGAGCCATTATATGTAACTATAGATATAACATCAATATTTACTTACTATTCTCCACTAGTAATATTGCACAAAATTTCTAAAAAATGCTAAACCAAATCGAAAGCAGTGATTGAATCGTCACCTCGTTCACGATACGAACAAGAAAAATATCTAAGAAGTAAGCGCCGGTGTATATTATATCCCGTGTGGAAAATATGATCAAATATATGTAGGAGAAACTGCCAAAGATAGCAACACGTATGAATGAACACAAGTACGCTTCCAGGACTGACAACTGAAACGAAACATGCATTCAACACAAACTCTCACTAACATTTAGTGAAATGATCCTAATCGTCTAGATATTAGGAAAGATGACACATTTAAGAGAAAACATTTAGAAAAAGCTTAATTACAACTTCCAACATCATCGTGCAAAACCAGGGAAGTTTCCAGATAGCAATAGTGTTTGCAATCGCCGAGATCAACTGTGAAGGTGAACTGCTACCACTGTAGCTCAGTCTCCTCGCTCCTGCTTATATAATCTTCCTACAAGTATATTCTATTGACTTAAGAAAGTCTGTTGCATAGGCGAAAACTTTATTAGATTCACATAACTGCAAATTGTGTCTTTATTTCATACAATTCATAAAAACCGTCGGTATAAATATTATATTTGTTGAAATATATGTCTTAAATATGTCTAACCTCTGTAAGACATTGCAACTTAACATTACTAGCACAGCCTGTCTTAGTAACAATTTCGAGCTAAGCCAAAATTAAAATTAATTAGTTATTCTATGTTATTTACGCTGTTAGGTTACCTCACTTTAACAATATTTGACTAGTTTTAACATATATCCACACAGTTAACTGGCAATAAGGAAGTCGTGGTCGTTGCTTAACCAGTTGGAGAGCACACGCTCATAATTTACACTAGAGAATGCGATGTATGGTTATGAATAAGAGTGTCAGTGAAATAACTTATTTCATAATTTATAGAAAGACTGTAAGGAAATTAATGAACTACTGAATATTTCTGATTTTAATTAATAATTGGGCTTCCACTTTACAAACTGAGATATTTACCATACGTGTTGCTCTCAAACTTGTATCAAATGGTTATAATTATGACCATAATTTTTAAAGGGGTGGACCGGTAAGCCAGCAGAAGGCCTCGGCCAGATAACCAAAAACTCCAATGGCAGGTCATCAACTGACTAAGACCCGCGTTAGGAAATACTTGTCCTGTTTCCTGACGAACCGTACCTAACCTAACCCTCAAGCTTGTGGAAATTACAACCGCACACAGTGCAATTGCAACTGACTCTCTTCCCTCATTACTTGCTCTAAATAGCTTGAGACCTGAATATAGCATTCTTGTGTATGAAGCTAGGCACAAATATGCACAATAAAGCTTTTGTGGATTCCCTCCCACAAAGGCCTCCAGGAGCATGACAGCTGGTGAATTAACTGAACAAGCATTATATAAAGAGAATATTGAGTATAATTTTTTCAAACAGAAGTCGACGAAACACTGTCAGAAAGGAACTAGAAAACGAGTTTGAAGAAAGTAAAACAATTTAGATAGGAACTAGGACATCTATTATTCATCAAAATGATATGCATCAAGTTAAACATCGATGGAGAAAGTAACAAGGTCAAGAGATTGAAAGATGTTACTTCCAGACTACGGCTAGGCTATAAATATCTCTGACTGTACAGTTTGAATGGAGATGTCAGTGTTCAAACATCTAACATTTCAGAGATACCTTATTGTTAGTAAGTTGTCTGAAATCTTGAGGTTGTATTCACATTTTGCATCGACTAGATGAATGAACGGTTTTTATAGAGGAAATTGCAACCCAACTATGACAAATGGTTTTTAGTGGTTAAAAGATATCAGTTTTTATTAGATTATATTCCATACTGTACTGTGTACATTAACTAGAGGAAGTATGTAATTGTAAAATATGAAATGACTAATATTTCTTTTAGTGATGTAACAATGCTCAGCTGGGTTTGACAAAGACCCATTGTAACCTCTGTACATGTAATCCTGTTTTTTTTTTTTTTTTTTGCGCTACCGCTGGCAGGATGAACATGGAGTGCACAATAAAGTAGCTGCTTAGGTGGTACAACGATGAAGAATAAACGCAGCAATTTAATTACTCATTAGTACTGTTCTCGTCATATTTAAAAAAAATCAAAATATCATACCCAAAATTAATCGTTATTACCTAAAAAAAATCATTATAATTATTAATGCGGTGCGTACACTAAGGATGGGTGGGAATACTGCAGGTCGGGGGTCATTTGAATTGTAATGTTAACGCACTACTGGAAAGACAGCTATTAAACAACTGATGACCAATGTGTTTCCTCCTTTGGATCACCCTAATTTGATGAAAAACAGCCCATGTGGTAAACAAAAAAAATGCATACTACTAGTTTGTTTTCTTTGGAGAGGAGAGTTTAATCTTCAGGCAGTTCAAAATCTTCACTACTCAGGACGAAATTCGGTAGATCACAAGACGTGAGAGCCATAATTCATGCAAATCAGGCGCTCCATCGAGAAAGAGAAGGGTCTTTGAGGCTAGTTAAAAGCTCTTGATCTACGGAATTGGAGCTACCCTCCACTTGAATCAAACCATGATTTTACTAAGGTGCCCCATCGAAAAAGAGATAAGGGTCCTTGAGGCTAGTTAGAGCCTCTTGATCCAAGGAATTTGAGCTACCTTCTACTTGGATCAAACCTGATTATCTCTCATTCCGCAGGCGATATATGGTTCCTTCGGGTTTAGCCCTTCCTATGGATATGTTTATATATATATATATATATATATATATATATATATATATATATATATATATATATATATATATATATATATATATATATATATATATACGTCGTGCCCAATAAGTAAAACTGGTCAATTAGCAAGAACTCATTTAAACTTAAGTGCTTTCTAAAATTTTCTCTTATACCTTAAAAGATAAAAAAAAATAATATGTTAATATAAAAATTAATGATTTTGTACCAGAAGAACCTTAGGAAACTTACCTAACCTTATTATAACAAGCTCAATTTAATTTAGCCTAATCCGACTAAATATATTTTACATAGTTTTACAATAATTTAATAATAAACAAACACAATGAAATATTTTTTCGTTAGCTTCAGAATGATTTTTGCGAAATAACTGCATACACATATTTTCACTTGCCTTATTCGGCAAGAAGAGCGTTGCTATTTAAGCCAAAATAGCCATAATATATATATATATATATATATATATATATATATATATATATATATATATATATATATATATATATATATATTATATATATATTATATTATATATATATATATATATATATATATATATATATATATATATATATATATATATATATATATATATATATATATATATATATATATATATATATATGCATGCATGCAATAAGATCACAGTAAACAGGTGATTTCAGAATATGCAAAACAACCACTGTAAAAGAATAATGAAATTCCAAGCGCTTTCGTGACTACTCACATTATCAAGGAACCTTGATAATGTGAGTAGTCACGAAAGCGCTTGGAATTTCAATATTTTTTTCACAGTGGTTGTTTTGTGTATATATATATAAATATATATATATAAATATATATATATAAATATATATATATATATATAATTTATATATATATATATATATATATATATATATATATATATATATATATATATATATATATATATATATATGGCGCCTCCACATAGCGTAACTGAAGGTGAGGCGCAGAACGTCTTATTCAGAGTCTTAATTAAAGTGAGACAAGAGGCGCAACATCTTGCACGTGCAACAGCTGTGAGTACAGTAATTAAGTCTCCTACGATGAACAACGACAGGGGCCAGCAAGTTCACACATAGTCCCTCCATTATATTGAAATAATTTCGCTAAATTTTATTAATAGTTGCAATAGCAACTATTAATAAATTTAATGAAAGTCAAGAATAGTGTACTGTATACAGAGTTGAAGTATAAAACTTTGCCAGCCATCTTATTTCTTCAAGAAAAGACCAACAATCCTGCCAGAGTGCAAAGCCTTTAAAAGGGTTTCATTTCACACTAATATCAAAGGACGGTAGGACCTCTCTGGATGGTTACTTCAATATACTGATACAATGACGGAGGACAAGTTGAATGTATACGTCCTTTATATATTTATTTTCATACATGTTCAATTCATGCCACAAATGCTCAGATTAAAGTTCGGAAAATATTTATCTAGACAACTGCACATTTGTTAAGTTCCTTATAAAACCTGTTCCATCATATATACTAGAATGTACAAAACAAAACGCTACCACCACGAGATATGTTAGTCATCGCTCTTGAGGAAAACAAGCAAATTATTTAACAAGAGGTATCAGTTAAAAATCTATTGCGCAAGACACTGAATGAAGCGCATGGATTTATAATTTTCAACGAAAATAATAATAACGTACAGTATAACGAATTTAATATTTAATGCCATAAAGCATTCAATTTCTCTACAGGCCAAAATACCTACTGTCTCTGGCTCAAAGATTTTTTCGGATATTCGAACTACGGCTTGTCACATTATATACCACCAGTCCTATTTCCCGAAAAACCTCTGAACGGTTACAAACGTTTATTACGTTTCCCCAGCTCAGGTACCAACGTACAATAAAAGCTCAGCCTGTGAATCTGAATTGTGTACAAAAAAATACGGGACGATTCTTCATTTGTTTCCACAACTTGGGCGCACACTGACAACAGCCTAGATTACCTCATCGAAATCCATCACACCTAAACGCAAAATATTAATTTCTACTACCTGGAAACCCCTGCACGATGGATATGATGAAATGTGAATAAATGAACGCTGGACTTTATCGAATATAAATGTACCCTCATAAAAATAGGTTTAAAAAACGCTACATGATGATGATAGATGTGTAAGTTAATATAAAAACTTAGAACTGGAAAATATGAATTAAAAAATATTTAAACACCATAAAATAACTTACCGGTCAACACTATACCGGAAAGACTTGGAAATACTCGCTTTAAATATAATGATATATCTTACAAATGCTTTTGGCTCCCGGAATCATCGCCCAGTGGCCAATTATCGAACAGCTTGTCTCTGTCCACTCTATCAGTTCCTCTGAGTATTTTATACACCATGTCCCCTCTGCTCTTTCTGTCATCTAATATATTGTTTACTGTACCACCTGTAGTCATTACTCATTCCCTTTAGCTCCGGGAGTACTCTCGTTGCAAACTTCTGCACTTTTTCCAATTTCTTGATATGTTTGATCTGGTATGCGATCGATGTTGATTATGCATAATGCTAAGTAAGCCTGGCACATGGTATACATAATATTAATGAATCTTTACTAAGACTCCTTAAAGAAAATCTATGATGCGCCAAACATATATCCTGCTGAGGCTGTTCGATCGATGTAAGTCCCAGGCGATGTCCTTCATACTATGCTCAGCTGTTTACCAAAGTTCTTACTGGATGATGTTTGCAGATTTTGACCCCAGAGCTTGTACCCAGTTTCTGTTTTTTATGCCCGACTCCAATTTTTATAATCGTGCACTTGTTGGAGC
This sequence comes from Cherax quadricarinatus, assembly GCF_038502225.1. Classification (NCBI taxonomy): domain Eukaryota; kingdom Metazoa; phylum Arthropoda; class Malacostraca; order Decapoda; family Parastacidae; genus Cherax; species Cherax quadricarinatus. The sequence continues at coordinate 6,561,414 of NC_091346.1, forward strand.
TTGAATTTAAATGACCACTAGTCCGATCAATCCTGTTGCTTGTCCATGTCCATTTGCAGCCTTTCCTTGTCACCTGTTTTTTCTTATTTTCACTTCTGCACATAGGAATACATCTGACTGTATCTTCAAGCAAGTCGTTCACGTACACCAGTACATTATAGTAATGCTTGATAAAACAGACAAGCAGCTGAATAAGACATGAACAGCACTTGGGTATCTTTTCTTGTAGAGGCGTTCCATCAACCAGTGGCTTTATCAATCCAATAGAGTAATCCTGGGGACATTGGAAGACTTGAAGCAGTTTGAGGTGGTCAGTCCCTCAGCACTGATGAATCTATCGACGATGGTGGAAGACGAAGTAAGTGGAGGTGACGAGTCTCAGCATTCCTAGGTGGCGTTCACTCCATCAGTCTGGACTAATCTATAACAGATGCCTGAGAATGCGGTTTATATACTGGAGACAGGATTATTTTCTGTATTTGATTGAGCTACTGATTGCTGAAACGTCTCCACAATAAAGCACGCCAAGTTTTGCATATGTGTCATATTCATCTACTTGTCAGTTTTATGCACCATTACTATAATATACCTGTCAGACACATTTTGGAATTTTGGTATAGAGAATTCTTCTACTACTGCATGATTTCCCAGTATACTGGACTGACCTATTTTCACTATTGCGCTCCACACACTACGACGCCTTCTTCGAACTGCTTCACATTTGTCTCCAGTATCCTCGGCGATCTACCTTAGGTTTACCTAGACTGATGGACTTAACATCACTTAACAAAACTGAAGGACCGATCACCTCCAACTATTTCTTCAAGTCTGCCAACGTCTTCGACAGATTCATCACGGCTGAGGGACTGATAACTTTAAATTATTACTTCATGTCTTCCAACATCTCCAAGATTACTCTCTATATTGGATCAATAAAGCCACTGGTTGACTGAAAGTTTCCGCAGTAAAGATACCCGATTGTTACACGAGTCTTATTCATCAGTCCCAATACAAATCCTTGTGGAACCCTGCTTGTCACACTCGCCCATTCCAATGCCTCCTCCCTGACAATAACTCATTTTTTCTCCTTTTGTTTTTCCTTGATCCAGTGCAGTTTTTTCTCCTGTAACTGTGAGTACATGTGTGAGTTCATGTGTGAGTACGTGTGCGAGTGTACATATGTGTGAGTACCTACATGTGTGAGTGTATGTACTCACCTATTTGTGGTTGCAGGGGTCGAGTCACAGCATGTGAGTGCATGTGTGAGACCATGTGTGTATAAGAGCATATGTAAGTATGAGAATATATGTATGTATCAGGCGTTCAGCAAGCATGCGACTAAGCTGTCACATTTGTCACAGAGGTAAGTAATACGTACCCGGCCCGGCCTACAATTATTTATGTCTGGCGAACCAATTTTCTCTGCCTATAAATCAAACCCTCTGAAGTAGAGGAGCAATATTTCTATAAAATTATATAGTATTACCAAGTCAATTGGATTACAGCAATAAAAAAATACAGATAATTTTCAGAGGCGATAAAAATACTTGAGTATCTCATATTTGGGTCGCGTCATCGTGTGGGAAATGACTTGAGGCCTTCCTACATACACTCATGAACACGCAAAGACATTATAATCTTGAGGATATGTCTCCCCTCTTATATAATCTCGCTAAAAGGCCTGGTAGTCTGCCTGAATAAGGATGAAAATACATCTCTAGTTTAACATAAATAAACAAGACACATCTCTTCACATAGTAAAAAGAGATGGGAAATGAACAATATGTACTATCTCTGAATACAAGAAAAACTGCTTATATCCTCCTGTCAAAGTAACCACTGATGCTTGGAAAAAAAACGAAAGCAAATATATGTTTTTTTTTACCGTGAGGAGGAGGCCAGTTTATTCAGTCTAAAATGAATACTTAACAGAATAAGCAAACTCCACCTTACACATCAATAAAAATACCAGGCCACTGGGAAAGCAACACTACCTCTAAGATTTAGAGAGCAATTTATTTTTCCTCAGCAGTTATGGAAGCACCAGTGAAGAGGCTCCCAAAGGTAGCGCAATTGACCAGCATGTGACATATACACCATTCAACCTCACACTCACCACAGGTAGGTTGGACTCTTGACTTAAAATAAGACACGACCAGCAAATGCCACACTCACTAAAGGTAGTTGAATTCCTGACCCAGTGACTGACGTTAAATCCGTAAGGGTCATGTAGTGTCTGCAGAATGGAAGGCACTCAGATTCGACCCCCCCAAAAAAAAGGAGGCAGAGGAGGCGGGAATGCTCATAATTTTGTTTTGAAACAAATTTTGACTGAACCGTAGTGTGCTGCTACCCTGCTCTCTACAAGCTACAGTGTGGCAACAAAATCTAGCTATGTGTTCCAGGACTTCGTGCTCCTAGAACCAGGGTA
>NC_091346.1:6568844-6603844 GCF_038502225.1 Cherax quadricarinatus
ATGGATCAAAGTAGAATGGCATGGAGAGCGTATAAATCTGTAGGGGAAGGAAGGCGGGGTAGGGGTTGTCGTCGAAAAGATTGGAGTTAGGGGGTAAAGTAGGTTTTGTGGGCGAGGGGCCAGCAAACGTGCATGAGCGTGTTAGATAGGTTTGGGATATTGGCAGCTTGGAAGGATGTGTAATAGGACGGTATATATATAATTGGGGCCCTGATATTATATTCTATATGGAGTTTATTATATTATTTCAGGTTACTTTTTATACTATATCTTTATATATTCCTCTAAATTGTTGTATCTGGGCGCCTCTGCAAAAATAGTGATTATGTATGAGTGAGGTGAAAGTGTTGAGTGATGAAAGTGTTTTCATTTTGGGGATTTTCTTTCTTTTTGAGTCACCCTGCCTAGGTGGGAGATGGCCGACTTGAAGTAGTACTGGAGGCGGCTGTATGGCTCGGAAGTAACACCTAGGTGTTACTTCCGGTTTCCTACAGAGCGGTCCCTTTTTCACACCTATGTGCTAATGACCTTTTTCACACCTATGTGCCAATGACCTTAACCCCGCCCACGACCCCCGCCCACGAACCCCGCCCACGACCCCCCCCCCCGCCCGTCGCGCCGACCCACCGGCCCCGCCACGCCCTCGCGCCCCGCCCGCGACCCTCGCGCCCCGCCCCGCACCTTCTGCTGCGCCTTCTACAGCGTCGTCCGGATCGCCCCTCTGGGGGTAAGCATTCAAAGGAACTCCTCCTATGGGGGCATGGTGCTCTCTCTTACTACAGGTCTAAACAAGTGTGACGTCAGTATTCCTCTCATTAAGTTAAATGAACTAAAAAGTGTGTTTACTCGGCGGTCAGTGACGTCACGTGATGACCTCACACATACAGGCTGAGTCTTGTCGACTTCCCCCTATGTCAGTGACGTCACGTGATGACCTCACACATACAGGCTGAATCTTGTCGACTTCCCCCTATGTCAGTGACGTCACGCGATGACCCCACACACACAGGCTGAATCTTGTCGACTCCCTCCCCCCCTACACATTTCATATACAAATAATAATCCAAATAATTTCACATTTTTTTCGTTAATACCCACAACAATCCACAATTTCTTTACAAAATACAACACAAGTCAAGACATTTTTCTCGTTTTAACTATTTCATCTCAGATCAACTCCCCACGAAGTAACCTTCTCTCTCTCCTCCTCCCCACCCTCCAGAACCCTCACACTCCAACCAACACCTCACAATTTTCACTCATAACCCCCAATTTTTCTCGTTTTAACTATTTCATCAGAAAGTCACCATAACACTTATAACCACTTTTCGATAAATTCACTAGTCACAGTTTTACATATTACGAAGTTAATACGCACACACACCTCACTTTACTTTGAACACCTTCAAAACACTCTCATAAATCATTTGAATACTCACAAAAATACCTTTGAACATTTCTAAACAACACTGAAACACTTCCAAAATATCATTTTGAATACTCCCAAATAAGATTTGACAGCTCTAATTTATCTGCACTTACACATTTCATTAAATTACAACTCATCCCCCCCCAAACTCCTCCCTCAGTCTCCAGACTTCACAACATTATCACAAAAACTAACTCAAACACTTTACTTTGATCACCAAAAAACACCATCAATTACCTTTAAATACTCCAAAAACATCACTCGAACACCCCCCAAATCACCTCTGAATACTCCCAGAACACCTTCATAAGTACGCCGTAAATCATTTGAACACCAAAAACACCTTTGAACATTTCCAAACATCACTGAAACACTTCCAAAACACCATTTGAGTACTCCCAAATACACCACTGATTACTACTAAAACACCACTGAATACACTCAAAACACCACCAAAATCACCATAAACTAAGATCAACACCCACATCCCACAACACCCACAACCCACAACACCCACTTCCCACATCACCCACACCCCACAATTTTTTCTCGTTTTAACAAATTTCATCAGAAAAAGGCACAACAACACCCACAACCCACAACACCCACACCCCACAATTTTTTCTCGTTTTAACTAATTTCACCAGAAAAAGTCACAACAACAACCCACTTATAACATCTTTTTCGGTATCTCTAGTTCGACAACAACACCCACATCCCACAACACCCACAACCCACATCACCCACACCCCACAACACCCACAACCCACATCACCCACACCCCACAATTTTTTTCTCGTTTTAACTAATTTCATCAGAAAGTCACAACAACAACAACCCACAACTTATAATCACACCTTTGAATAACCTCAAAACACCATTTGAGTACTCCCAAATACACCACTGAATACTACTAAAACACCACTGAATACACTCAAAACACCAGCAAAATCACCATAAACTAAGATCAACACCCACATCCCACAATACCCACAACCCACAACACCCACAACCCACATCCCACAATTTTTTCTCGTTTTAACTAATTTCATCACAAAATCACAACAACAACAACCCACAACTTATAATCACTTTTCAACAACTCTAGTTCGACAACAACACCCACATCCCACAACACCCACAACCCACAACACCCACACCCCACAATTTTTTCTCGTTTTAACTAATTTCATCAGAAAAAGTCACAACAACAACCCACTTATAACATCTTTTTCGGTATCTCTAGTTCGACAACAACAACACCCACATCCCACATCACCCACAACCCACATCACCCACACCCCACAACACCTTAACCTAACCTAACCTAACATAACCTAACGAAACCGAACCGAACCGAACCGAACCTAACCTAACCTAACCTAACCTAACCTAACCTATCCTAACCTAACCTAACCTAACCTAACTTAACCTAACCTAACCTAACTTAACCTAACCTATCCTAACCTAACCTAGCCTAACCTAACCTAACCTAACCTAACCTAACCGAACCTATCCTAACCTAGCCTAACCTAACCTAACCTAACCGAACCTATCCTAACCCAACCTAACCTAACCTAACCTAACCGAACCTAACCTAACCTAACCTAACCTAGCACTCTATGACCACCTAACACACACACACACACACACCTCACTTTACTTTGAACACCTTCAAAACACTCTCATACATCATTTGAGACCACCTTTTCTCAATATCTCTCATCCACAACCTTTATCATCTCACTACAGAACAACCCCAAGATTACTTCGAACACTCTCATAAAGCATTTGAATACTCACATAAACACCTTTGAACATTTCCAAACAACACTGAAGCACTTCCAAAATATCATTTTGATTACTCCCAAATAAGATTTATCATCTCTAATTTATCTACACTTACACATTTCATTAACTGAAATTACAACACATCCACCATACTACTCCCTCAGTCTCCAGACTTTACAACATTAACACAAAAACTAACTCATACACTTATGACATGAGACATTACCATATCTAACACACTGACTATCTTTGAACCAACTCTGAACACCACTGATCTTCAAAAAATACTCTGCACATCATTTGAACACCTTCAAAAGCACCATCAAACACCTCCGAATACTCCCAAAACACTACTGATTACTACCAAATCACCGTCAAAATCACCAGAAACTAAGTTTAACATCACCATCCAACATCCTTTTTGTGACCCCACCACCAAGATCACAGAAAACACACATTTTTTTATAATTATTCACACAAAAATCACGATCACCAATTCCATATCACCCACATCTTATAGATTTCAATCACAAATTTAAGACATGAGACATACACACCAAATCTAAGACATTCACCTCCAACTAAGACATACACATCTTAACTAAGACATACACCAAAAACCTATACTTGACATATTGCGGTATGAATATTCATACCGCATTTATGTTGCATATCACATTTCCTCATCCACATCATCCCTAAAACATCCTTCCTTATTCATTCCGTATATCTCCTAGAGTTGTTTTATCCCCGACGGGCCCATCATGACAGTAGGAGCCAGAGGAACCATCACCACTCCAACACCACCTACTACACTCTGGCTCCTACGTCGTGATGGGCCCGTCGGGGATAAAACAACTCTAGGAGATATACGGAATGAATAAGGAAGGATGTTTTAGGGATGATGTGGATGAGGAAATGTGATATGCAACATAAATGCGGTATGAATATTCATACCGCAATATGTCAAGCATAGGTTTTTGGTGTATGTCTTAGTTAAGATGTGTATGTCTTAGTTGGAGGTGAATGTCTTAGATTTGGTGTGTATGTCTCATGTCTTAAATTTGTGATTGAAATGTATAAGATGTGGGTGATATGGAATTGGTGATCGTGATTTTTGTGTGAATAATTATAAAAAATGTGTGTTTTCTGTGATCTTGGTGGTGGGGTCACAAAAAGGATGTTGGATGGTGATGTTAAACTTAGTTTCTGGTGATTTTGACGGTGATTTGGTAGTAATCAGTAGTGTTTTTGGGAGTATTCGGAGGTGTTTGATGGTGCTTTTGAAGGTGTTCAAATGATGTGCAGAGTATTTTTTGAAGATCAGTGGTGTTCAGAGTTGGTTCAAAGATAGTCAGTGTGTTAGATATGGTAATGTCTCATGTCATAAGTGTCTGAGTTAGTTTTTGTGTTAATGTTGTAAAGTCTGGAGACTGAGGGAGTAGTATGGTGGATGTGTTGTAATTTCAGTTAATGAAATGTGTAAGTGTAGATAAATTAGAGATGATAAATCTTATTTGGGAGTAATCAAAATGATATTTTGGAAGTGCTTCAGTGTTGTTTGGAAATGTTCAAAGGTGTTTATGTGAGTACTCAAATGATTTATGAGAGTGTTCGAACTAATCTTGGGGTTGTTCTGTAGTGAGATGATAAAGGTTGTGGATGAGAGATATTGAGAAAAGGTGGTCTCAAATGATGTATGAGAGTGTTTTGAAGGTGTTCAAAGTAAAGTGAGGTGTGTGTGTGTGTGTGTGTGTGTGTGTGTGTGTGTTAGGTTAGGTTAGGTTAGGTTAGGTTAAGTTCGGTTAGGTTAGGTTAGGTTAGGTTGGGTTAGGATAGGTTCGGTTCGGTTAGGTTAGGTTAGGTTAGGATAGGTTCGGTTAGGTTAGGTTAGGTTAGGTTAGGTTAGGTTAGGCTAGGTTAGGTTAGGATAGGTTAAGTTAGGTTAGGTTAGGTTAGGTTAGGATAGGTTAGGTTAGGTTAGGTTAGGTTAGGTTAGGTTAGGATAAGTTAGGTTAGGTTAGGTTAGGTTAGGTTAGGTTAGGTTAGCTTAGGTTCGGTTCGGTTCGGTTCGGTTTGGTTAGGTTAGGTTAGGTTAAGGTGTTGTGGGGTGTGGGTGATGTGGGATGTGGGTGTTGTTGTTGCCGAACTAGAGATACCGAAAAAGATGTTATAAGTGGGTTGTTGTGACTTTTTCTGATGAAATTAGTTAAAACGAGAAAAAATTGTGGGGTGTGGGTGTTGTGGGATGTGGGTGTTGCTGTCGAACTAGAGTTGTTGAAAAGTGATTATAAGTTGTGGGTTGTTGTTGTTGTGACTTTGTGATGAAATTAGTTAAAACGAGAAAAAATTGTGGGGTGTGGGTGATGTGGGTTGTGGGTGATGTGGGTGTTGTGGGTTGTGGGTGTTGTGGGATGTGGGTATTGATCTTAGTTTATGGTGATTTTGGTGGTGTTTTGAGTGTATTCAGTGGTGTTTTAGTAGTATTCAGTGGTGTATTTGGGAGTACTCAAATGGTGTTTTGAGGTTATTCAAAGGTGTGATTATAAGTTGTGGGTTGTTGTTGTTGTTGTGACTTTCTGATGAAATTAGTTAAAACGAGAAAAAAATTGTGGGGTGTGGGTGATGTGGGTTGTGGGTGTTGTGGGGTGTGGGTGATGTGGGTTGTGGGATGTGGGTGTTGTGGGATGTGGGTGTTGTTGTCGAACTAGAGTTGCTGAAAAGTGATTATAAGTTGTGGGTTGTTGTTGTTGTGACTTTGTGATGAAATTAGTTAAAACGAGAAAAAATTGTGGGGTGTGGGTGATGTGGGTTGTGGGTGATGTGGATGTTGTGGGTTGTGGGTGTTGATCTTAGTTTATGGTGATTTTGGTGGTGTTTTGAGTGTATTCAGTGGTTTTAGTAGTATTCAGTGGTGTATTTGGGAGTACTCAAATGGTGTTTTGAGGTTATTCAAAGGTGTGATTATAAGTTGTGGGTTGTTGTTGTTGTGACTTTCTGATGAAATTAGTTAAAACGAGAAAAAAATTGTGGGGTGTGGGTGATGTGGGTTGTGGGTGTTGTGGGGTGTGGTTGATGTGCGTTGTGGGATGTGGGTGTTGTGGGTGTTGTTGTCGAACTAGAGATACCGAAAAAGATGTTATAAGTGGGTTGTTGTTGTGACTTTTTCTGACGAAATTAGTTAAAACGAGAAAAAACAGTGGAGTGTGGGTGTTGTGGGTTGTGGGTGTTGTGGGTTGTGGGTGTTTTGGGTGTTGTGCCTTTTTCTGATGAAATTAGTTAAAACGAGAAAAAATTGTAGGGTGTGGGTGTTGTGGGTTGTGGGTGTTGTTGTCGAACTGGAGATACCGAAAAAGTGGTTATAAGTTGTGGGTTGTTGTTGTGACTTTTTCTGATGAAATTAGTTAAAACGAGAAAAAATTGTGGGGTGTGGGTGATGTGGGAAGTGGGTGTTGTGGGTTGTGGGTGTTGTGGGATGTGGGTGTTGATCTTAGTTTATGGTGATTTTGGTGGTGTTTTGAGTGTATTCAGTGGTGTTTTGAGTGTATTCAGTGGTGTTTTAGTAGTAATCAGTGGTGTATTTGGGAGTACTCAAATGGTGTTTTGGAAGTGTTTCAGTGATGTTTGGAAATGTTCAAAGGCGTTTTTTAAGGTGTTCAAATGATTTATGAGAGTACTTATGAAGGTGTTCTGGGAGTATTCAGAGGTGATTTGGGGGTGTTCGAGTGATGTTTTTGGAGTATTTAAAGGTAATTGATGGTGTTTTTTGGTTATGTTCAAAGTAAAGTGTTTGAGTTAGTTTTTGTGATAATGTTGTGAAGTCTGGAGACTGAGGGAGGAGTTTGGGGGGGATGAGTTGTAATTTAATGAAATGTGTAAGTGCAGATAAATTAGAGCTGTCAAATCTTATTTGGGAGTATTCAAAATGATATTTTGGAAGTGTTTCAGTGTTGTTTAGAAATGTTCAAAGGTATTTTTGTGAGTATTCAAATGATTTATGAGAGTGTTTTGAAGGTGTTCAAAGTAAAGTGAGGTGTGTGTGCGTATTAACTTCGTAATATGTAAAACTGTGACTAGTGAATTTATCGAAAAGTGGTTATAAGTGTTATGGTGACTTTCTGATGAAATAGTTAAAACGAGAAAAATTGGGGGTTATGAGTGAAAATTGTGAGGTGTTGGTTGGAGTGTGAGGGTTCGGGAGGGTGGGGAGGAGGAGAGAGAGAAGGTTACTTCGTGGGGAGTTGACCTGAGATGAAATAGTTAAAACGAGAAAAATGTCTAGACTTGTGTTGTATTTTGTAAAGAAATTGTGGATTGTTGTGGGTATTAACGAAAAAAATGTGAAATTATTTGGATTATCCTGGGTTAAGAGTGAAAATGTTTTCCCTATGTTGTATATGAAATGTGTAGGGGGGGGGGAAGTCGACAAGATTCAGCCTGTGTGTGTGGGGTCATCGCGTGACGTCACTGACATAGGGGGAAGTCGACAAGATTCAGCCTGTATGTGTGAGGTCATCACGTGACGTCACTGACATAGGGGGAAGTCGACAAGATTCAGCCTGTATGTGTGAGGTCATCACGTGACGTCACTGACCGCCGAGTAAACACACTTTTTAGTTCATTTAACTTAATGAGAGGAATACTGACGTCACACTTGTTTAGACCTGTAGTAAGAGAGAGCACCATGCCCCCATAGGAGGAGTCCATTTGAATGCTTACCCCCAGAGGGAGGAATCCAAAAAAAACTCGATCCAAGGAGATGGAGGAGAAATACTTGATCCCAGGAGATCATAAGAATTTCGAAACCCCATAGGGGGGGAATCCAAAAAACTTGATCCGAGGAGATGGAGTCTTTGTATTATCGAGAAAACTTGATCCATGGAGATGGAGTCTTGGTATTATCGAGAAAAAAAATCGAAAAAATTTGGGATGGGGTGAAAGTGGGAGGGGCAATCCAAAAAACTTGATCCGATGAGAGCACAAGAAATTCAAAAAAAAATTGAAAAAAATCGGAAAAAAATTCGGGGCGCGGGGGCGATCCGGACGACGCTGCAGAAGGCGCAGCAGAAGGTGCGCGGCGGGGCCGGTGGGTCGGCGCGACGGGGGGGGGGGGTCGTGGGGGGGGTCGTGGGGGGGGGGGTCGGGGGCGGGTTTAAGGTCATTAGCACATAGGTGTGAAAAAGGTCACTAGCACATAGGTGTGAAAAAAGGGACCGCTCTGTAGTAAACCGGAAGTAACACCTAGGTGTTACTTCCGAGCCATACACCCGCCTCCAGTACTACTTATATATATATATATATATATATATATATATATATATATATATATATATATATATATATATATATATATCTATATATATATGCAAAACAACCACTCTGAAAGAATAGAGAAATTCCAAGCGCTTTCGTGACTACTCACATTATCAAGGAACTATGAAAGTGAAGCATCCAAGGAAGCTATATAAGGGGTCCGGCCAGCACCTCACTATCAGATCCCACAACGGTTAAACACGTGACGCGCGGCGAGCCAACTTGGATAGGTCCCTTGCACAACTCACCCCCAAGCTATTCTACCCAAGAAAATTTAAAAATTATTTGTCCAGTGTATTATTAAATTCTTCCCAAATTCTATTAATTATAAATGGATCTAATTTATATAAACCAAAGGAAATATTCATATTATTGTCAAAACTGCTTTTTATGAAACAAGATTCAATTATATTCCTGTCGACCATGGACTTGCTTAATACTACTTTCTCAACTTTTTGAAAATCAATTGGATGGTTAAAATCTCTTACATGAATAAATAGAGCATTGGAATCTTGTCCAGTTCTAATGCTATATTTATGTTGTTTTAATCTTAGTTCGAGATTTTTACCAGTTTGACCGTAATAAACTTTATCGCAAATTTTACAAGGAATCTTATAGACACATCCATCAGCATTTTGGGGGTAATTCTTTATCAAAAGTTCTTTTACTGTATCAAGATTTTTGAATACAACTTTAATATTAAAAGTCTTAAGAAGAGAAGGCATATCAACCAAGTTTTCATGGTAAGGGAGAACCAACATATTTTTAGTTGATCTTATTGCATATATATATATATATATATATATATATATATATATATATATATATATATATATATATATATATATATATATATATATATATATATATATATATATATATATATATATATATATATATATATATCACTAGCCGCCTCCCACCGTGGTGGGAGACGGCAGGTGTTAATGTAAGTTGTTCATCACAGGGAATTATTTAATGTATGTAATTTATTTAATTTAAGCAATTTAATTATCTTTTTATTCAGAATATCATGGCGCTGAGCTTATAAGAAGGCATACCTGAATAAAAAGAACATTAACTTATTAAAATTAATTAAACAGCTCGTTTGCTGCGCGACGTGTTCTCACTTCCATTGTTTGGTATTACTTTCAACGGTCCTAATCTATTATTTCAGTGATGTACTGTTTCATCTATCACCTTACTGTTTTTCTTACCTACATACACTCACAGGTGCTAATAGTGAGATACGCAGTCAATGACTTGCCTTTCTGCTTTAAATTCCTGTCATATGATCATATGAGAAGCTTGTCAAATGCACCTAACCCTTACTAACGACCTTGAATGAGATAAGGTTTAAAACAAGAGCTAAAAACTCAAATGAGCAGTAGAGATGTTAGGAAGTAGATTTTTTACACTCAGTCAAGATAGCAGAGAAACAGAATGATCTGAAGGGGTAAGTGGTCCAACCTTCCCAATACAGTGTTTCGTGAATATGTATAATAAAGTCCAAGAGGTCGCTCAACCTTTGGGACGAGCGGACGTGAGCTGAGCCTGCCCTCTGCTGTCAGCCGGTGACAACTTGGTTTTCTCAAAATGGCGCAGCCGGCAAGAAGAAGGGTCAACACTGTCGGCATAGAAGTGGTGCGTGGGGCTGTGCATGCCCACTCAGCTCAAGTTTTATTACCTGCCATCATCAGGGACACATACGGCATTGCCAACGAAGAGCTGTATGGTGTAGCCTTGAACGGGGCATATAGAATTTTTGTGAAATTTCTCAATGCAAGTGTATATGAGGACATAGTCGCCAGGTTCCAAGATCTTTGTGTACCAGTGAATCCTGCAGTGACGGTAAGGCTACATGATGTGTCCCGCCATTATACGTGGGTGAAGATAAGAAATGTACCCTTTGAGGCTAATGAGGCAGACCTACGTGCCGTCTTCGAGAAGTTTGGGACTGTTCATATGGCGACATTGGGGAAATGGAAGGAAGGATCATATTCTGGGATGCCTGAAGGAAGTTTTTCCTTAAAAATGACATTGAGGCATCCTATTCCTTCCTATATTTTCCTAGAAGACTTCAGGACTCAAGTAATGGTGACTTACACAGGGCAACAACGTACCTGTCGATTATGTGGTGCATATGATCACATTGCTGTGCAGTGTGTTAAGCAACAGGGTACACAGGCGAAGGAGCAGCATAAGGAGGCATCAGAGGACCTTGGGACGTTGGATTTGGCACGACCTGAGTCGGTTTCCTTGAACAAGGCTTGGAGTGTGGAGGTCGAGGAGGCCTTGAGGGAGGAAGAGTGTGTAACTCTTCCGAGAGAGACATGCACTGCCGGGCAGGCACCGGCGACCAAAGATGTGGTGTCACTGGGTGAGGACAGGGCCGTGGAGGCTACCATTGATTCAGTCCTCCACGACCTGTTAGGGACCCCAGGAGAGGTCACAGTTGAGGGGCTTGTGGGTGCCCTGGATGCTGCTGGGGTTCCAGGTGGTGAGAGGGGGGGAGGCATGTCAGAGACCCAGGTTGAGGCTGGGTTGCAAATTGGCACAGTGGTGGCGGAAGTGCACGGGGATGGCTTCCAGGTGGAGGCGGGAAGAAAGGCTCGAGTGTCACGGAAGAGAGCGGCAGTGCCCTCGGACGTGGACGATGTGGATGTGCTCACTCCGGCACAGCGTTCGGGCAAAAAGGTTTGGGCTGAAGTGGTTGAGCATGGACCTGGGGGGTCCAGGGGCAAGGGGCATGTGAAAGCAGATCACAGAATGGTGATTGAAGATCAAGGGCGTATAAAGGGGAAGGGGGATAAAGGTGGTGCAATACGTAAAGGAAAACCTCCATTGACAAATTCAAGAGTCTCTCTATAAATGTTAATGGTCTGAAAAATTCTAGGAAGTGTGAATGGTTTCATGAGATGCTCATTAGGTATGGTGTAGATGTAGTGTTTGTGCAAGAGCACAACCACAAGCCGGGTTGTATGTTGATGATTGAGGGGTATACTGTATATGCGGCACACTCAACGAGATTGAAAGGAGGAGTGGCTATTTTGGTGAGGGAGGCTAGCCCGTTTACTGTACATCATTGTGAGGAGGGGGGTGAGGGGAGGGTTATAAGAGTGGATGGGACATGGGGAAGAGATAAGATGTCTTTTGTGTGTGTTTATGGTCCGGCGGAGGGGGACAGTCGAGTGAAGAATGAGTTTGTACGTGAAGTGTTGGTGTATCACTTAAGGTCGCTTCCAGCATTAGCTGTGGTGGGAGGGGACTGGAATTGCGTTATACGCCGCAAGGATGTGGAACCTAGGGGAGCAGGATATTGTTCTGGCGTTCTGAGGGACCTGTTAACAGGGGTGGGGTTGGTGGATGTAGAGGGGGGGGCGGCGTGGGAGGTGCAGCACACCTTTGTGAGGCAGGGGTATGCTGCACGGCTGGACAGGATATACGTGACAAGGAAAGCTGTGGTGCGGAGTGTAAGGGTTTTGGATGTCTTTTTTTCTGATCATAGAGGTGTTTTGGTGGATTTGGGATGGGAGGGTCGGCCGAACAGGTATAAGAGTTATTGGAAATTGAATGTTCGGTTGCTTCAAGATGTTGAGGGGAGGGTCCTATTTGCACAATGGTGGAAAGGCTTATGGGAAGGGATGGAAGTCAATGGGGATGTGTTGAGATGGTGGGATGTGACGGCGAAGACGAGGATTCGAGAGTTCTATGTCCGACAGGGAAGGCACGAGAATCAGTTGGCTTATGGGCTTATTAGGTATCTTGAGGGGCAGTTAAGGGAGTATTATGAGAGAGGAAGGGGGGGGATGGGAGCCCCTGTGGCTGACATACAAGGAGTGAAGGAATGCCTAATGGAAGTGCAAAATGAGAGGTTTGATGCGGCAAGGGTTTTAGGGGGGTTGGAGGAGGTCATGTGGGGTGATAGACCATCGGCGTGTGTCCTGCAAGGGCAGGGGCGCCGGCGCGTTGCAATGGAAATGGTGGGTTTGAGAGTTCTTGAGGACATCGAGGGGTATAGGGAGGGACAAGACTTGGTGACAACGGAGGGGATGGGAGGGTATGTTGATTCTTGGCTTAGTGCACATATGAGGAGTGTGGGTGTGAGAGAGGGGGCTTTAAGAGAGACAGGGGGATGGGTGCGGAGTGTGCTGGACAGGGACGACAGGGAACAGTTACAGGGGCCTATTGTGGAGGAAGAGGTGTGGACGGCTTTAATGAGTATGAGCAGGGGTAAGGCACCGGGGATAGATGGGCTGCCTGCGGAGTTTTACATACAGCATTGGGGAGTATTAAAAGATTTTTTGGTGCAATTATTTAATATCATAAAAGAGAGGGGTGCGTTGGGACCTTTGCAGGCGACAGCACTAGTAGTTTTGGTGCCAAAGGGTGAAAGTCAGTGCACAGTGAGAGATTACCGGATGATATCACTCATGTGTGCAGACTACAAACTTTTTGCAAAAATTTTGGGAAATCGTATAAAAAAGGTCATTGGAAAGGTAATAGTGAGGGGTCAATATGGGATTCCGGGGAGATCAATGTATGAGGGGCATGGGGTTATTAGAAGGTTTATTGAGGGTCCACAAGAGGGGGAACGTGGGGTATTGGCGTTGGATTGGAGAACGGCATATGACAGTGTCGAGAGGGAGGCTCTGTGGAGAATCATGGAGTGGCAAGGGTTCGGGGAGGACATTGTGAATTGGGCACGTACTTTATATCGGGGAGCTGGGATGTGTGTACAGATAAATGGGAGGGTGGGGTTGCATGTGAAAATGGGCAGGGGATTGAGGCAAGGTTGCCCGTTGTCACAAATATTATTTGCATGTTTACAGAATCCGTTTTATAGGGCAGTGGAAATGTGCATACAGGAGGGGGTAAGGGAGGACATACGAGGTGGGAGTCCCAGTATCATAGGTTACGTTGATGACACAACTGTCCTAGTGAGTGGGAGGGAGGGATTGGAGGGTCTGGAGAGAGTTATAGATGTTTTTGGGATGGCAACAGATATGGCAGTGAATGTGCATAAATCAAAGCTCATGATATTGGGTGAATGGGATGGGCAGGAGGGCGGGGGTGGGGGGGTGAGGTGGAGTGTCGTGGACCGGGTGAAAATTTGTGGAGTTGTGTATATGGGTAATGCTCAGATGGCGAGGGAGAATAATTCAAAGGGTGTGGTAGATAGGGTATTGGGAAGATTGTCAGGATTGAGGCCGACACATCTTACGCTACACCAGAGGGTCGTTGTGGTCAATGTGCTTTTGTACAGTAAAATATGGCATGTGGCAGCTTTGTACCCTTTGGTGTATGGGGATGTCCGGAGATTGTTGAGCAGAGTTTTCCGTTTTATCTGGGGTTCAGGATGCGATTGGTTGAAAAGAGAGGTGGTAACACTTCCGGTGGCCTTGGGAGGGCTGGGGTTAATTCTTTTGGAAAGAAGGTTGAAGTGTGTATATGTGAAACATGGGTTGCTAAGGGCTCGGGGGAAAGGGAGTGGAGGGTTGGGGATGCTGCAGGGAGATCTTCGGAGATGGTGGAAGGGACAAGATTTGAGAGATGGTGAGGAGTTGTTGCGTCTATTGATGATGGTCAGAGAGCCGAGAAACATGCGGGTAGGGTCCATGGAGAGGAAGATATGGCCTAGGGTGGTAGTGGCAACGGAAGGAGTGTACCCGATGTACGCATGGGAAGACATTTGGGGCCGATTAAAAGGGTTACGCATCCGGCCACGCGTGAGGGAGGTAATGTATAGGTTTCTTCACGGAATATTGCCGTCTGGGGTTGTTTTACGAAATAGGCGAATAAGGGAGGGTGGGATGTGTCAGGTTTGTGGGGTAGATGAATCAGCTTTTCATGTAGTTTATTTTTGTGAAAGCCTAGGGATTGTGCGGGAATGGTTAGGGAAAGTAATCCGGTATGTGGGGGGGAAAGGGTTGTCGGTTTTGAGAGCGCTTAGTTTAGATGTAGGTGGGGTTGGGGTAAAGGTTCAAAGGGCAGTGGCTTACTTAATGGTTGATTTTGTGTATATATCATGGGCAATGAGAGACAAAGGGGCGGAGGAACGTAGGATGGCCATAGCAGCATCCTTTTATAGAACAAAGTGTCGCAACAGGGAAATATATGGTAGGAGGTGGGAGAGGGATTTCTCGGAGGGCTACAGGGACTTTCTTTTGAGGGATTTATGGTCTTTATAAGCGGTCAGGGGCATGAACGGGCTGGCCTTCCCAGGGGGGGGGGTGTTGCAGAGGTAGATTGTGTGAGTGTGTGTGGAATTGTGTGAGGAAAGAATGTTGAGGTGATATTCAATGTGATATTCAATGTAATGTCTTGGTGTTATTGTGAACACCGATGATTATAATTTATCTAAGGATTCCTTCATGTTTTGTAAGGATGTACATAAGCATGTTAGTATATAAGCATATTTTAACCTGTAATTATACATGTCTACCTATATATGAGCAATGTAACTTGTCATAATAATGAGGTTTCATACCTGTTTTTTAACTAGTGGAATGTTTTGGTATTGTATATAATGTAAGATCTTGCCTCGGGTGTTTTTGCTTATATATTGTTACAGATGTTTTTTCACATTTTCATTATATATGTTCAAGTGAATGAGTTTTTGATCTTGTGTATAGCCAGGTGAAACTGGTCAGTTTTTCACTTGGGGGGGGGGGGTAGGAGTTTAAGTAATCTCTGCAATAGCAGGTCATGTGATACACATGTCATATTATTTTAGATGTCTAATGTTGTCCATTCTCTGTAGGATGTGATGTATAGATTATCTCCGACAGTGTAAATAATCTGTCTGCAGGAGGGAATAATGTGTAAATTTATTTATTATTGTGGTAGGTTTATGTATATAGCGTGTTTTTAGGGTGATATATTATAAGATGCTAATTACTATCAAGGACTGTTGGTGGTTATGAGTGGTGACGGCAGACACAGTTACTAGGCATGTGGGAGGGGGGTTGAAGTGTCAGCGGTAGTGTCTTAAACCCACCACCATGCACGATATTAATTATTACCATAGGGTATATGAGGGTAGGGTGGATTGTGTTCTATGGTGGATGTGAGCCATCAGGTTCAGACATTCCTTGTATTATAGTGTCAGCCGTTTAGCTGGCTGGATTGTGTTTATATATATATTGTCATTGAAGTTTTTAATGCTTTTACAAATGTGTATGTATAAGAGTTTTGTCACTGTGTATTTAAGGTGAAAGTGGTACGTTTTCATGGGGGGGGGAAGTGTAAGCTTTACTGGGTGGGTTGTGTATGTGTGTATATGTGTGTGTATGTATATGTATATATGTATGTATATATATATGTATATATATATATATATATATATATATGTATATATATATATATGTATATATGACCACCTTTCCATGTGAAGCACAGTACGTACAAGCGGTGTTTGAGTGCAGCAGCCAGTTCTGTCATTATATATGTGCTTCTTCAGTAATGTGTAGTCACAGTTGATTATTGTTCACTGTCTGTATCTTGTTACATATTGATTATGTACCCATATATTTTTGTACCTGAGTTTTAAATAAAATATAAAAAAAAAAAATAAAGTCCAAGATATCATAAACAACTAATGCTGGTCACTGTAGCTAAAAGATGTTATCAGGAACAGACTCATCCCTTACAAACACATATCATCAAGTACAAATGGGTTAATACACTATTTTTTTTTTTAGTTTATATCAGTTTAGGATGATGACAACATTCATAACTACATATAATAATAAATCTAGCAAAAAACAAACGCACCTATAAACAATGCTCCGCACACTATTAAATTTTATAATGTTAAAAAGAATAGATTACTTAATTTTGCCGTTGCTCCATGGAGACCGACGACAAATTAACGAAAACTGTTACACGCGCCTATATTACAAAAACAAAGGTCCTCGGGCTTGGAAGGAAATATATACAGTCTGTGGTTACAATGGAAACCAGGACGATTAGAGATCCCATTTCCTTGGTATATTCTATCACCAGTCTTATGTAAGGGAATAGTATAAGAAACAGTTTTTTCGTTCCCATCAAGTATTTCATAAACAGAAAAATCATATATTGCGGGTGTTCCCACAAAGTAAGAAGATTTCCTTCGGGTTACCAAGGATAACATAAGAAAGTGGTGATTACTTGAAATTAGACTTGACAGGAACATTAGTGGGTTTGGGTGGGTGTGAAATGAAGCTCGCTAGAATGGGACAATAGGCCCACTGCAGTGTAGCTTCATCCTTCTATTCTTGTATCTTATTTCCGTTGTGATCCTTAAAATCTCTTCCTTGGATGCGACCTACATCGCTAAAGTTAACTTACGACACTGAATTAACTCTAATTATAACTGATTCTGTCATTATTGAGTACACTTGACTACCATAATGACTAACATGATCACTGGAGAAGCCAGATTTAGATACTCCTGGATTAGAAAAAAAGGAATTAATGTACAATTTTTATAGATTCCATTACACATTGAATTACTTCAAATTTAAACGCCCAAGTAACCTGAAGAAAATGTAGAATATAACTGATATATTTGTGTTTAGCACAAGGAATAATATTAGAAGAGAAGAAAATAAACTGAATGCCAGGCTTAGGCTTAGTTACAAGCACTTTTGGCAGTTTAACAAGCGCACAGATGATTAATTAGTTAAACTAAATGTAAAGTATGGTCACTCTCTTCAACACCATGTGCTTCACTGCCCACTTAATGAAAAATATGCAGATATACAGTATAATAACCTATATGATATGTCCATACAATAGTGAGAGGCAACCCACACTGCCTACCTACTTAATCACCTGCCCGTCCATTCATTCGCCAATCCACTCACCTCTACCGAAATTGTTCTAGAAGATACTAACAGAATGGCATACGGGAATATTTGCGAAACGTGTAAAGTTCTGGGAAAAAGACCTATGGCTACATATGACTTATATTTTTCTAAACACCACATTTCATGTGCGAGAGTAAACAGTGTTTCCATATACGACATTAATCAAGGAAGGTGCTTCTGCATCTGAAGCAAGGATATGGGACTTTGGACATATATCAGGAAGGTACTGAGGCAGGTAGTGAATAGCAGAAAAAAGGGGAACATAATGCCTCTCCTGGATATCCTACCTGGGATATATAAAGAATGGAAGGAATAGCAGATATAGGAAATGGAAAAAAAAACTAAGGGGGCGACTCTCAAAGACAGAAAATGTGTTAAGAGAGACTGGTAATAACGTTACGCAAAATATTCAAATTTCAACAAAAAACTTTAATGTGATTGCAGACTCAGAGGAAGCGTTTCTTATAACCAGAATAGCACCCCTGCCCCCGCCCCCCAACACACACACACACACAGCTTCTACCCCCAATATTGCTTTTATTACAAATTCAGGACATGAGTTGGCTGAAACCACTGAAAAAGAAACAGGTACCCAGACACAAAACGCCACCATCAGAAACTCCGTGTGTCGGCACTACGCTTGGGAAATTTGCAAATACAGACCAACTGGAAATAGGAATGGCATGTGTCATTATGACCACCCAAAGAAATGCCGTACCCTTCTCAATAAAGGAGTATGCCATTTTAGGACTTGCGCATATTTTCACCCTATAATGAGTTATTACTTAATACATGAGAAACAATGCTAGGATGCAACCCACACAGCATTCCAGGTGAAGGAAACGAGGCGCATAAAACATGAAAGAACAACTGAATATGAAAATTACAATCATATAGACAGCATATGTTTTCAGTGTCAGGAAAAGGAAAAGAATGGTAAGAAATGGTAAAAATATACCAGGAACTATCCTGGATTGGAAATAAAGCTAGTGTCGGGGTCCCCAGAGCCACATATATTAAAACTAATTGGAAAATCTTCCCAAGCAACATTATTTGTTCCTGCAAATATTCAAGGTCTTAAACCAAGTAACAATAAAATACCACCAGTGATCTCAATGAGTCAACGCAGTGTTTGCAGCCTTAACGGAGACCCACGTTCAAGGCTTTATTGACAATGAAATGGATTCCTGGGTACAATCTACTAAGATGCAAGAAGAGAAACATGCAACATGCCGGGGTTGGACTGTATGTGCGAGTCGCTCATATGCATTGAGTTACTTAACATCACGAATAATGTAGTCGAAGTTTTGGTGATTACAACTGAAAATCTAAATGCAGCAATTGTACTTGTACAAAAAGTACCAGATGCAACTTCCCAGCAGGTCATAGACCAACTGATTAAAACTTGAAAACCTATTAAACCCAGCCCCAAATATCCTACTGCTTGGTGACTTCAATTTAAGACACTTAAAATAGTAGAGAGAATACGAAGAGCCAGTCTGGACGAACAGTATCATTTAACGGCAGTACTAAGGCTGCAACAAATTCGCTTCATGCCAGCAAATAACGGAACCGACCAAACTAAAAAATACTGAAGACCAGTGACTCCTAAGGTGGGACGTACGCCCCACAGGGGGACAATCAAAATGTTTTGGGGGCAATTTGAAAATGTTACAATATAATAGTATTTATACATAAATATTTTTTTATAAAGAAATATATTTTAAAATTTTAATTACCTATATTTTTTCGCAACATTTGTACATAACAATTCCATATATTACATCCAGGATTATATTTTATATTATGCTAAAGTGAGTCTAAAAATGCTAATTGGCAACTCTTTTCGGCAGTCACATTGTGTGGAGTCTACGCACGCTAGCGCCTTAGTCTCAAAAGCATAACTTCAAAGAGGGTATTGTTTTTAGTTTCTCTCTGATGACATATCCGGGAATAAGAGTATAAATAAAGTTTTAGATGAAGTGTCTGATTCAGTATCCAAATTTGTTTTTATAACAGGGGGAGGGAATCAAATTTTTTAAGTTGTCGAGGTGGGGCATGACGCAATAAAGGTTGGAAACTACTGCTGTAAATCATATATTCACAAAAATGATGATCTGACACTGAACATAATAGTGTCAAAATAGTAAACTCGGAGCACAACCTAACAATTTCAGATATGCATATTCACTAGTTCTAATTAGCAAAATACCCCAATCATGTAGGTATGTTTTTAAAAAAAAAAAAAACTTTACAAGAATATCAATTGGGATCTAATAAATCGTGAGCTTACTGAAATATGCTGGGAGGCTATGATTATAAGGAAGACCTAATCCACTATTTCGAGAGGATGCATTCAGTGGCCAGAGAAATGGAAAAATAGTGAGCTTAAATTGAATGTACAAGTCCAGAAGAGATAGAGAAAGCAAACAGCCATAAATGAAACTGAGAAAAATCCAAAATGCTTGTTCTCATAAGCAAAACTGAGGGCAAAAACAGCATCTGGGACTGGGCCTTTGATTAACAAAGATGAAACATACCTACATACACTAACAACAATAAAGAAATGCACGAAATACTCAAATCTCAATACAATTCAGTGTTCGGTGAACCATTAATCAGCCTAAAGATTAACGACCCAAAAGAGTTTATGAACGAGACACGAAACGCTTCAGACATATCTATTGTCTCTGATGTAACTCCAACTCCCCCTTGACTTTAAAGTCATTAATTCCATCCCCCAGCCCCGACTCACAGAACTCCATATTCTTCAAGAATCGCAAGAAGCCATTATCACATGCCTTAAATATTCTATGCTGATGCAGCCTAGACACTGAAGTCATCCCACAGTCATTGAAAACCACAAAGGTGGCAGAGAAAACAATAGCAAAAAACATGAACCTACAGTGCTGGCGTCCAAAATTATCAAAAATCTCTAAGGGTTTTAAGAAATAAGATTTCCAATCACAGAGAATCTCAGAAGTTGCACAATCCTGGTCAGCACGGATTCAGAGCAGGTCGCTCCTGCCTCTCGCAATTGCTGGATCATTATCACATGGTCTTTGATGCACTGGAAGAAAAGTAAAATGCAGATATATTCCCCACCGACTTTACAAAGTCCTTCGACAAGTGTGAAAAAAGAGTATTTGCGTACAAAATACATGCAAAAAGGAATAAATAGGTGAGCAGAGAGATATTTAACTTCTTAACTAATGTTGCGCCCCCTACAAGGGGCCCAATGTTTATAATGTACATATTTCATATATAATGTATTTTACCTTTTCATATAATTTTATATTGAGACATTCGTCTCTCAGGCCTTGAGTAGAGAGGACGTGTGCTGCTGCTACCCCCTGGTGTTGACTGGGTGCAGTAATATTTTCACAACATGGCGCAGGCTTGTCGCCGGAGAGTCAATACAGTCTGTATTGAATTAACCAGTGGAGCTATCACTGGGCCGTCTATGGAGCTACTTCTACCAGCAATAATTAGAGACACCTACGGCGTAGCTACTGAAGAGATTTGTGGACTTGCCTTGAATGGCACGAAGAGGATATTTCTTAAATTCAATTCGACGAGTATGTATGAGACAGTGGTTAACAAGTTTCAGGAAGTGGCCATACCTGTGAATCATGCTGTCACGGTGAGGATGCATGATGTATCAAGTTACTTCACTTGGGTGAAGATTAGGAATGTGCCATTTGAGGCGGATGCATCTGACATAAGGTTTGCCATGAGTAAATATGGGACGGTACACACGGTTACTGCCGGAAGATGGTCAGCTGGTACGTATATGGGAATACCTGAGGGTACGTACTCTGCAAAGATGACGATACGACATCCTATACCGTCGTATGTGGTGATGGAAGAATTCAGAACTCAGGTATTTGTGACATACGCAGGGCAACGACGCACTTGTCGTTTGTGTGGGTCGTATGAACACCTGGCAGCGCAATGTGGTAGAGGACGTGGAGACAACGACCTGCAACAACGAAGAAACGTAGAGGTGAGGAGAGTGGAGCAAGAACAGCCTTTTTCGACACTGACTCCGCAGAGTGCGTCATGGAGTGAGGAGGTTGAGAAGGCAGAGAAGATGGCAGGTGCTACGAGTGGGGGGGACTCCCCTTCCTTGGACGTGGTTCAGGCATTGGAGGAGATCATCGCAGAAGTGAATGATAGCAAGGAGGAAGCATTGACGACGCTTGTGGATATTTCGGGCACGGGGCCGTATCAGGAAGAAGGCACGATCCTGGATCTTGGGACTATTATGGAGGACGGAGGGGCGAAGGTAGTTCGTCCTAAGGTGTGTGACAAGGCTGTCTTGTCGGTGAATACGGTGGAGGTTGAGGTTCATCGTGGTGATGAGCTTGATGACGAGATGCAGGTCGACGGTACGACGCGAAAGCGCGCAGCAGTGCTTTATGATTCAGATGAAGTGCTTACGCCCGCACAACGTTCAGGGAAGAAAACATGGGCGGATGTCACGCAGAGGGGTTCAAAAGACACTCAGGGACAGGGATCGAGTAAGAGTGCACAAAAAGGGGGGGGGAGGGATAAGAGTGCAATGAGGCGATCAGGTGACAAAAAGGTTGTGTCAAGAGGGAAACCACCTTTGTCGGTTTTAAGTGCTTGACATTGAACATCAATGGTTTGAGGTCGCAGAGAAAGTGTGAGTGGTTTAGGGAGTTTTTGGAGCGTCATGGTGTTGACGTGGTGTTCTTGCAGGAGCATAATTATAGACATGGTTATGAGTTGAAGGTGGAGGGATATAAGGTGTATGTTGAACATGCGGTCAGATTGAAAGGCGGTGTGGCTATATTGGTAAAGGAAACTAGCCCGTTGGTTGTCAGGCATTGTGAAGGGGGGGAGGGGAGGGTGATACGTGTGGATGGATTATGGGGTCAGGTACAGATGACGTTGGTGTGTGTGTATGGACCGGCAGAGGGAGACGTACGCGTTAAGAATAAATTTGTGAGGGACGTGTTGGTTTACTACTTGCGTGGATTGCCAGGGGTAGCCGTGATAGGAGGTGATTGGAACTGTGTGATAAGGCGTAAGGATGTGGAACCGAGGGGGGCGGGGCATTGTATGGGAACATTGGGAGAATTGTTATCAGGGGTGGGTTTAATCGATATCTGTGGGGGGGGGGAGGTAGAGCATACATTTATTAGGCGTGGGTATGCTGCTAGGCTCGATCGTTTGTACGTCCCCAGAAGGGTAGTAATACATAGGGTGAGGGTGTTGGATGTGGTATTTTCTGATCATAGGGGTGTTATGGTGGATTTGGGTTGGGAGGGGTTGCCACGAAGGGGTAGGGGGTATTGGAAGTTAAATGTAAAGTTGCTGCATGAAGAAGAATATAGACAGTCATTTAAACAGTTTTGGGAGGGGTTGGAGGCAGAAGCGCCTGGGAATGGTGATCTGGTTAGATGGTGGGACTCGGTGGCGAAATCAGGTATTAAGGATTTTTATGTACGTAATGGGAGGGAATATAATAGGTTAAAGTATGGGTTTCAATCTTATCTTGAGGGGCAGTTGAGGGCTTGCTACGAACGAGGGAGGGTTAGTTACCCGGTGGGAGATATTGAGGGATTAAAGGAGAGCATTAGGGATTTGCAAAATGAAAGATTTGATGGTGCACGCGTTTTGGCGGGGTTGGAGGAGGTGTTATGGGGTGATAGGCCATCGGCGTGTGTATTGAGAGGACAGCGTAAGAGGAGAGCGGCGACGGAGATGATGGGATTAACTGTTCATGTGGGGATGGGAGGGTATAGGGAAGGGCAGGTATTGATGTCGACTGAAGGTATGAGTGGATATCTTGATGTATGGTTTAGGTCATATGCACAACATGTGGGTATACGAGATGATGCTTTAAGGGAAATGGGTGGTTATGTGCAATGCGAGCTTGATGGTAGAGATAGGGAGACTTTGGAAGGACAGATTACGGAAGGGGAAATTTGGCAAGCTATAGCAGGTGCAAGTTTAGGTAAGGCACCGGGTGTAGACGGGTTGCCTAATGATTTTTATGTTAAGAATTGGGAAGTATTGAGGAGATTTTTAGTCAGATTGTTCAATGTAATGAAGGAAGATGGGGCAATGGGTGAGCAGCAAAGGACTGCTGTTGTTGTATTAGTGCGGTGATTATAAGTTATTTGCAAGGGTATTAGGGAACAGAATCAAACAGGTTTTAGGTAAAGTAATTGATAGAGGACAATATGGCATACCGGGTAGATCAATGTATGAAGGGCATGGAGTTATTAGGAGTTTTATAGAGCATAGGGGGGAGGGGGGAGGGGGGAGGGGGTGTTTTGGCTCTGGATTGGAGAGCTGCTTATGATAGCGTAGAAAGGGATGCATTATGGAGTTTTATGCGTTGGTTGGGTTTCGGGAGGGAAATTGTTTCTTGGGCAAAAACTTTGTATCTGGGTGCAGTTATGAGAATTCAGGTTAATGGACGACTAGGTGATAGCATACAGATGGGAAGGGGTTTGCGACAGGGATGTCCTCTGTCGCAAATTTTGT
The DNA here is from genome assembly GCF_038502225.1 of Cherax quadricarinatus. Classification (NCBI taxonomy): domain Eukaryota; kingdom Metazoa; phylum Arthropoda; class Malacostraca; order Decapoda; family Parastacidae; genus Cherax; species Cherax quadricarinatus. The sequence continues at coordinate 6,592,755 of NC_091346.1, forward strand.
TTGCATGTCTTCAGGAACCCTTTTATAGGGCAGTTAGGTGGAGTATGGCGAGAGCGAGGGTTGGTTTTGCACGAGAAGGGGAAGCGGGTATAGTGGGTTACGTGGATGATACGACTGTCTTGGTGAGGGATGTGAGGGATTTACATAAGGTAGGAAGGGTGATAGACGTTTTTGGTGAGGCTACGGGGATGAAAATTAATGTAGTAAAGTCCAAGTATTTGGATCTAGGGGATAGTGTACATAATGGTGAGACTGTTGAGGGTGGATGGCGTGTGGTAGATCAGCTGTTGATATGTGGGATAGTGTACATGCGGAATGATAGGGATGCACAAGAGGCAAATTCGAGGCGCACCGTGGATGGAGTTTTGAAAAGATTGGGAGGTTTGAGGGCAGAGCAATTAACGTTGCATCAAAGGGTTATAGTCACGAATGTCCTGTTGTATAGCAAGTTATGGCACGTGGTGGCAATATATCCGTTACGACGGTGTGAGGTGCAACGGTTGCAACTGCGAGTATTCAGATTTATATGGGGATCGGGTTGTGACTGGCTAAGTAGAGGGGTGGTGTCGCTTCCCGTTAGCCAGGGGAGGCTGGGGCTTATACCTCTTGAGAAACGTATGTTGAGTGTGTTTCTGAAAAGGGGGTTTGTGAGGGAGGGGGTGAGGGGGGGAGGCCTTGAAAGACTGCGCATGGATATGCAACGGTGGTGGAGGGGTAGGGATTTAATGTTTGGGGAGGCTATGTTGCGAGTTTTACTGAAGGTAAGGGATCCGAAACAGCTTAAATTGAAGGTTCTTGAGAGGGTGGGGGGTGTGTCTGTGGTGGCGGCAGTTGAGGGGGCATACCCTATGTATGCATGGGGTTCTGTATGGAAATGTCTTCAACAACTACGTGTAAAACCAAGTGTCAGGGAGGTTATGTTTAGGTTTTTACATGGGATTTTGCCGTCTGGGGTTGTGTTATTTAATAGGAGATTAAGGGAGGGTGGGGAGTGCAAAGCGTGTGGATGTCCGGAAACCATATTTCACGCTGTGTACTTTTGTACTTGTTTAGAAGATGTGAGGGTCTGGCTAAGTAGGGTAGTTAGGTTAGTGGGTGGGGAAGGGTTACAGGTGTTGCGGGTGTTAAGTTTAGATATAGGTGGGTGGAGTCAGCAGGTGGTGAATGCGGTTGCGTATGTGGTCACTGATTTTATTTATATATCTTGGGCAATGAGGGAGGTGGGAGTCGAGGAAAGGATAAGAGTGTTAGGGGCCACGATGTATAGAACAAAGTGCCGCAATAGGGATCTTTATGGGGGAAGATGGGAGACAGCATTTACTGAAGGTTATCGTAGATTCAGGTTGAAGGATTTAAGAGATTTAAGTGTCAAGTAAGGGGTTGCGGCGGGCTAGTTTTCTTGAGTATGGACATGTGTATGGATGTTAGCGTGTGTGGTATGTTTGGTAATATAATAAATAAGCTTCTTTTGTGATGTGAGTTTGGTCGGGGTAGTTGTGCAAGATATGTTTTTCACATTGTTTTTCAGAAGGTATTGAATATAATATGTAAGTAGTGTTGTTGCACTACATTGTGTGTATGTGTGAGAGGGTACATCTCACAGTATTTGTGTGTTTGAAGGTTTGAGGTGACACAAGGCATGATCTAAGTATGTTTGGTTTTTCTTTTTGTCCTCAAATGTGTTATACAAAGATAATACTGTGGTGTATGTGATGTGTAGGTTTATAGGTATTCAACATGCTTGTTGTATGTTCCCTTTTCGATAATTTGTTTTAATTGTCATTTCAATGTACTTTGTATAGTATTATACAATGGTATTGTTCTTTGCCATATGAAGTGGTTTTTTTTTAGGTTATGTTATGTTCTAGGTTTTTGTATGTTAAGATGTACTTAGACTGTCAGCACCCTGATATAGGTTTTTCATGCTATGTTCTTAACGTAAGTTTTGGCTGTATGGTATACAGATATATCTAGCCAGTTTATAGACGCATTCCTTTTGTGTCTGAGATTTTTGTATACGGGTTTATTGTAACTGTAATGAGTCGGTTTTACGCTGTTTTCTTTGTATGTTTATTTGTATTTTGGTATATGGGATAAGTATGTAGATGTTCTAGTAGGATTATGATGTTAGAGATCCATACTGTTTCCTTTTATTTTTATTTTTATGTATACTGTATTGGTTATAAATAAAATATAAAAAAAAAAAAATTTTATATTGCTGATATTTTCAATATTAGATAAATTGAAAATATCTTGTTTTATATAATTATTTGACTTAGCTTATATCATTAGGTAGGAAGTAACAATTTACACTTTATTCTGTGCTCATTGTCTGAGTATTGAGTAGCTGCCCGCACTGGCAAACTACCTTGTTAACTACCACCTCGCTTGTTTGTCAGCCTGTGGCCTCGCACCGCGCTGGAGTAGCCGGGCGAGTCACGTTATCGGTCGCGTGATCGCACCTGAGCGGGGAAACTGCCTTGCCTTCCATTCTCTTCTACTGGTCTTTGTTCGACCAACGTCTCTCGCTCTCTCGTGCTGTTTGTTAGCTATTTAGACTGTTTACTTGGTAGAGTATGATTTCGGTGGTGAGACGAAACATACTTCTCGTAATTCTGTGTATCTCTGTTCACAGAGCATAGTTTAGACTTGGTGATTTTCGACGTTTTACTGAGGTTGTGTCGTACTGACACTAATTTAACCCTGGTCCTGAGCTATAGCTTCTAACCTAATTTGTTCTGGCATCTGTGCACTGTCGTAGTCGGGGATTTGGTTATGCTGAACTTAGATTCAGCATTAAGGGAGTTTTATGCCTTTTATGGAGGATCTGCTGAAGGTCCCCAGTTAGGGTCGTTATTTTGTCTCCTTGTTCCTGACTCCGTGTTGCTACTGCTTGTGACTTTATTGCTGTTGGCGAATGGTCGCCGTACTCTTTGGTCAGGAACATTGATTATTTGAGGACGTTTGGTTAAGTCACTGGTTAAGTCGAGTCGAGTCGAGTCTTGAGACACAAGCGAACTACTTGGAGCACCTATACACATTCACACACTCATTTGTATATATGTTAGTATTATGTTTACAATTGCTGACAACATACCCGACGGTACTTAAGAACCATAAATATATGAAATGTGCCTTCAGCTTTATTATACTGTATATCTTACTTTTGCAATACGAGAGAAGTGTAGGAACTTATATAAAGCATTTACTTCGATATTGTCCACCTAGACAACTTTAATTTTGTTAATAAACATATATTAATTTTAATTTCGATTAGTTAGTATCCTATCAGTTGTGATCCTAAAATACTTAAGACAAACTTTAACGGATAACTGGACCAGTATACTGACTACTTGTTGCAAAACCCCAGTAACAGGCTGAATGCTAGAGGGGCAGACCTTTCCAGTATTCTCTGGAGATGTCTATGTTAATAGACATCGCGTTTTTTTGTAGCAACTAACAGAAATCAAAGAGCAGCAATTAACAGAGTTAAGTCAGGGGCTGCTACAGTGAAGAGTTCCGTTTCCCAAAGCACAGTATTCGCCCCACTTCTTTCTCATATTACAGACAGAGGCATAAACCACAGAACTGTATTATTTTTTGTAGACGATATTAGAATCTGAATTTAGAGTGTCATCCATAGAAAACAACGAAGCTCCAAGCTATCAACCAAGTCTTCCACTGGGTTTAAGGTTCTCACTATATGTTCTGGTTTGAGATAGCTCATCAATACACAAAGAGGTCTAAGGCAACAACACTTACGTTTATGGGAAGTCCAGCTCATAGTCTGAAACTTATCCTGCTTCTAACTGTATAGTCCTTGTGGCTTAGCGCTTCTTTTTTGATTATAATAATAATAATAATATCCTGCTTCTAACTCAGACAATAGGATAGAGTTAAACCACTTGTATACAAATAAGCTATATATTCCGTGGATAAGTATATACAGAATGTACATACGACAATCTGGCCCAGCCCTTACACTGGCGCCAAGAAATGCACAACCTCCTAGAATTGGGGCCCTGGGAACCACTCTACAATAGCTTGAGCTCCAGTCAACTGGTAACCATTCAGAGAACAATTTCTTCACATTTCCTTCCTTGTTGCCTTAGCCCAGTGACATTCTTTACTGCACATAGGTATTACCTCCTGAGAAACCAACATTTTTGGCCAAAGACCTATGCTTCTACCAGCTTCACTTTTAACAGTTTGGGAGATAAAGAGAGAGCACTTCTGGCTCCTCCACTCCCACACCTAGTGTGAGACAAAAACACATCGTCACACACAATAATATCAACTGATTAATACTCTTTTGCTTTCATGCCATAACCTAACACTTTTTTTTAGAATTTTTAATAATAATAAAAGAAATAAAATAGACCAGAGTATAAGACAAATTCAATTCACTCAGTAGAGCATAAGTCGAATATGAGACCTGGGAATGATGTCAAACCTCATGTTAAAGAAGAACAATGTCCTTATCGGAACAGAAAGAAAAATGATAACCTAGATAACTAGAACTTTTAAACAAGAGATGCCAAGTAAGTGGTAACTTCCTTCAAGTCGCTCTTCTCTCTAATTTGGAATATTGCTAACTTCCCCCTGAAGGAGAAATTGCAGAGCTGGAAAACATACATAGCGAGCCTTTACAGCTCGTATGAACTCAGTGAAGCGCCTAAATTACTAGGAACACCTGAAATCCCTCGAATTATATTCCTTAAATCATAGGCAAGAAAGGTACATGATAATCTATAATCTGCACCAGGAAGATCCCAGAGGGACTGGTCCCAAATTTGCATACCCAAATAACTATATATGAACACAGGAGGCTTAGCTTACGGTGCAACATAATTCCGATGAAGAACTGGGGAATAGAGATTCTGCCACCTAAGTGGCTAGTTTATTGTGCACCCCATATCCATCCTGTGGACAGTAGCGCAAGGGCATATGGATACACAAAAGGCCTAGGAACTAGGCCCCAAAAGGGTTAACAGGAGTACAATTTAATTTATATCAACAGTTCACTTATCTGTTAAAAGCAAATTTAGGAAATTTGCTTAGTATATCTGGTATCTTATTTTCATTAATAAGATATCTTGACATATCACATAGGTTATTAAACTATCTCTATATTCCTCAATAAGTGGACAATTAAGCACATAGTGTTCAAGAAAGTGACCATATGCCTGACCACATAATTTGCATTCAGTTTGATCGTCAACTGTGTGTCTCCCAAACTGCCAGAAGTACTAGTAACCAAGCCTAAGCCTGGCCACTACAACACTGCGAGTTGCTCCATAAATATACTTATCTACGTTTATGTTATAGTGGGTTATAGATCTACTCGGGCTTCTAATTGCATTCCTAACATTCATTTTTATTATTTAATTCTCTCCTAATATTATCCACATGGGAATGATGAGTATACCGATAGAGCTCAGTAAGTGTAAAGAGACCGCAACTCTTCAACACCCTCTCTTCCAACCTAAGTGGGATCACCAACAGAGCCATGACTGTCTTCAAGAGGAACCCCGACAGGTTCCTCAAATCAATCCCTGATCAGCCACGTTGTTCTGCATACGTTGAGCTAAGGGCGGCGGGCACCAACAGCCTGATAGATCAGGCCAGCAACCAGGAAGCCTGATCTGGGACCAAGCCGCGCGGACGGCGACCTCCAGAAACGACTCTAGTCAGATACAAGACATTAAGTAAACATCATAAATTTGTTTGCAACAGATAAGAAAACTATAGATATAAATCAAGGTATATTCCTGTTAACCCTTTTGGGGCCTAGATCCAAAGCCTTTTGAGTATCCATATACTCTTGTGCTAACGTCCAGAGGATAAATATGGGGTGCACAATAAACTAGCCGCTTCGGCGGTAAAATCTATTATACAACAATCGATTGACTCACTAGGTGCCTATTTACTACTAAGTGAATAAGATCAACATGTGTTTTAAGGAGAACTGCTCCAAATGTCTCGCCTAACCTGAGGATTAAACCTGGGTCTTTTCTATTGTGAACCAAACACATTACCACTGAGCTACGAGTCACCATATAAAATAGGGTAGCAGCGCAAGATTTTGAATTTGTTTTAATTAGTAACCCAGGAGTTACTCCTGGGATGCGACCCGCAACACTAGGTAACAAGGACAGCAGAGATTAGGAGACTCGCCCATATATTATGTCCCGCCTCGTTCAGGGTTTAATCCATGTTGATACAAAACTGTTGTGTTCAGTTTCATTAAATAAATAACAGCTACCAGCAAGTGTTGAAGGTGGCAGAAGGTGCAGACAGCAGTCAGGGACTCACTGGTGGTCCCTTTCAGCAGCGATATTGTGTTTAGACGTGTGGCGGCCCCTCGTTAAGGTATCAGCTGTGTTTACCTTGGCTTCCTTCCCCTCGTTTCCACCTCCTCCCTTATCCCACCCCCTGCTACCCATGCCTCATCTCCCAAGATCTTGCACAGTTTCTTCTCCCAACAGCTTCTCAGAAAGGAGAAAGTGGAAAAGTATCGAGAATAGAGGAGGGATGGAAGGGGAAGAGATAGTAGGTAGTAATAATGGATTTAAAAGAAAGGAGAGGGTCGAGTTTTATTATTGACATCATTAGACACAGCAGTTTGTGGATACTGTTTACCTGGCATTTGTATGTTTGTAGCAGGTCTAGAGTTTATTAATACATTAAAATTTTCTTCAGGATGCGACTTGCAGTATGAAGTTTTCTAGAACATAAAATTTGACTAGGATATAACTTCTGCTATGACTGTTTTCTAACACATTCGCATAGTTTGATTATTATGCACATCATATGCATCCTATAGGCGGTGGTAAGAAGATTATGGTGACAATCTGTTCAATATATCATATATACTTGTTTAAGGAACTAGGAGAAAGTGCACTGTTGACAAAGTAAGTTATTTTGGTTGAGAGTAATTTACAAAAGGCAATCTTAAATATATTTGTATATGAATGAAATAAATATTTCTTAAACATTTTGCGAGAGTTCCCTAATTTTTTAGATCTTTGCAGAGGCAACCACACACGACAGTTCAAATGTCCCTCCAAACTGCCAATATCACACACCCCTCCTTTAAATTGCAGGTATTGTACTTCCCATTTCCAGGACTCAAGTCTGGCTAACCGGTTTCCTTGAATCCCTTCACAAAATATTACCCTGCTCACACTCCAACAGTTCGTCAAATCCCAAAAATCATTCGGAAAACAGGAATAAATAAAGGGGGTGTAAATAGCATGCTAAAAATATCTAGCCTGGACAGGATTCGCAGCAATGGTTTTAAGCTGGAAAAATTCAGATTCAGGAAGGATATAAGAAAGCACTGATTTGGTAACAGATTTGTGGATGAGTGGAACAAACTCCCGAGTACCATCATAGAAGCTAAGACCTTGTATAGATTTAAAAATAGGCTAGATAAATACATGAGTGGGTGTGGGTGGGTGTGAGTTGGACCTGACTAGCCGGTGCACCTGCGTCAGAAGCCGTGCTCCTTCCTTAAGTTTAGGTGACCTGACTGGGTGGGCCATTGGTCTAAGCCGGGGGTTGACATGGACCTGCCCCGCATGGGCCAGTAGGCCTGCTGCGGTGTTTCTTCTTTCTTATGTATTCGTCTCCATTCACTCCTATCTAACATGCTCATGCAAGCTTGCTGGAAGTCCCAGCCCCTCGCCCACAAAACCTTCTTCACCCCCTCCCTCCAACCTTTTTGGGGCCGACCCCTACAGATTTATACGCTCTCCATGTCATTCTACTTTGTTCCATTGTCTCCAAATGACCAAACCACCTCAACAGCACCTCTTCAACGTTTGACTAATACTTTTAGCAACTCCACACCTCCTAATTTCCACACTACGAATTCTAGGCATAATATTTACACGACACATTGCCCTTAGACAGGACAACTCCACTGCCTCCAGCTGCCTCCTCGCTGCAGCATTTACAACCCATGTTTCACGCCCATATAAGGGTGTTACCACTATACTCTTGTACATTCCATTCTTTGCCTCCATGGATAACGTTTTTTGTCTCCACATATACCTCACCGCACCACTTACCTATTTTCCTTCATCAATTCTATGGTTAACCTCATCCTTCATAAATCCATCCACTGACAAGTCAACTCCCAAATATCTGAAAATATCTGAAAACATTCACTTCTTCCATACTTCCTCCCTCCAATGTGATATCCAATTTTTCTTTATCTACATCGCTTGATATCCTCATTACCTTACTCTTACCTATGCTGACTTTCAACCTTCTACCTTTACACACCCTCCCAAACTTGTCCACTAACCTTTGCAACTTTTCTTTAGAATCCCCCAAAAGCACAGTATCAACTCCCATTTTATATTTGATTCCCCATAAATTAATCCCACCCCTCTCCCCAACACCCTAGAATTTACTTCTTTTACAACCCCATCTATAGATATGTAAAACAACCATGGTGACATTACACTTCCCTGTCTAAGACCTATTTTTACCGGGAAGTAATCTCCCTCTCTCCTACACACCATCTCAGGGCTCAACATGGCCGACGCGGCAGGTTGTGTAGCGGGCTAGCTGCGGGCTTTTCAAGGATAGCTCCTGGTCAAAGAGGCTGACCAGGTCCCTACTTAACAGAACTCAGTGTGAATGCTTTGAGAAGATACCAGAGCAGCGAACGGACATCCCAGTGCATCGTTTCAGCGTAAATAGTTGAAGTGTTGTGCAGTTTTAGATGGTTTGGTGTTGTTGAGTCAGGACCAGTCAGCGCCTCCCCCCCCTCTCCGCTGGGGGGGAGGGGGAGGGCGTGTGTAGTAAACAGTGACCCTCTCATAACGCCTCACCCCCCTGCGCGTCTCCCCTGCCTCACCTACCCAACTCCCAGCGCCACCCCATCTGTAGAGGGTACTTCTCCCCTAACCCACGATGTCAGCGATGGCACTGCAGGGAGTGCCGGGCTCACAGGAACTTCCACTACAGGGACAGCATCGTGGAGTTCGACCGCGAGGCAGCTGTCAGGTGTGCCACAGGCAGTGTGTACTCAGTTCCTCGAGCTTCAACATCCGTGCACACGAGGGCCTGGGATCTTCAGTCAACTTGGCATCCACCAGGACGCTGACATGTCCCTAGGACAGCTCTCCACCGGGCTGCTAACGGAGTCACTGGCTTCTTGGACCTCTTGGGGAGGGTCGGTGGTGCTCGTGCAAGCAGCAGATCCCGGGGCAACTTGCTGCTGTTTGCAATGGCTGTCTGCTGAGGAGAGACAGGCACCTAGCAACATCTGTTGGGGCAATGGATGAATTCCCTACTGTGTTTGTTAACTGCTCATTACTCTGTAATTTGTCTATGATTGTAATCATGTCATAACGTGTTTATCATTCATTACCTTTGAAACTTGTCATGATTGTGACTAGCTCTACCTGGAGCTCATTACCTTTGTAAATTCTCATGATTAATGTGTTTATGATTCATTACCTTTGCAATTATTCATGAGTGTGACCAGCTCAACCTGGAGCTCATTACCTTTGTAACTTGGTCATGATTATGACCAGATCTAGTTCATTACCTTTGTAACTTGCTCAGCTATCAAAACTTTGGAGCCCAGTCCCTGGACCAATTATGTACCTCTGTAATCTTTTGACTAACGCCCACAGGATGGGTATGGGGTGCATAATAAACATATTAAACTAACTAACTCCTACACACCCTAACCTTAGTCTCACTATCCTCATAAAATCTCTCTACAGCATTTAGTAAATTACTACCGATTCCATATTCTTGCAACATCTGCCACATTGCTTCCCTGTCCACTCTATCATATGCCTTAACTAAATTCATAAATGTAATGAAAAATTCCCTACCTTTATCTAAAAACTGTTCACATTTATGCTTCAATGTGAACACTTGATCTACACATCCCCTACAAATTCTAAAGCCTCCTTGCTCATCTGCAATCCTGCTTTCTATCTTACCACTAATTCTTTCAATAATACCCCTACCATACACTTTACCTGGTATATTCAGTAAACTTATTCCCCTAAAATTTTTACGTCTTTTGTCCCCCTTCCCTTTATATAACGGAACTATACACGCTCTCTGCCAATCCCTAGGTACCTTCCCCTCTTTCATACATTTATTAAACAAAAACACTAACACTATATCACCCCTGCTTTTAATATTTCTGTCATGATCCTATCAGCTCCAGCTGCCTTACCCCCTTTCATTCTACGTAATGCTTCACGTACCTCCCCCACACTCACATCTTGCTCTTCTTCACTCCTAAAAGATGTTATACTTCCCTGGCCAGTGTATGAAATTACTGCCTCCATTTCTTCATCAACATTTAAGTTCCTCAAAATATCCCCACCATCTACCCAATACCTCCAGCTCTCCATCTACTAACTCCCCTACTCTGTTTTTAACTGACAAATCCATTCGTTCCCTAGGCTTTCTTAAATTATTTATCTCACTCCAAATTTTTTTATTATTCTCATCAAAATTTCTTGACAGTGCCTCTTCCACTCTATCATTTGCTCTCTTTTTGCACACTCTCACCACTATCTTCACCTTTCTTTTACTCTCCATATACACTGCCCTCCCTATATCACTTCTGCTTTGTAAAAACCTCTCACAAGCTATCTTTTTCTCTTTTATCGCACCCTTTACCTCATCATTCCACCGATCACTCCTCTTTCCTCTACACTCACCCTCTTACAGCCACAAACTTCTGCCCTACATTCTAATATTGCATTTTTAAAACTATCCCATTCATTTTCAACCCCCTATTACCCATACTTGCACTAACCAACCTTTCTGCCAATAGATGCTTATAGGTCACCCTAACTTCCTCCTCCCTTAGTTTACAAACTTTTACCTCTTTCTTACTTACTATTGCCATTTTCCTTTTGTTCCATCTACCTCTTACTCTAACTGTAGCTACAACTAGATAAGGATCTGATATACCCATTGCCCCTCTATAAACATGTACATCCTGAAGCCTATCCATAAACATTTTATCCACCAGTACATAATCTAACAAACTACTTTCATTACGTGCTATATCATATCTCGTAAACTTATTTATCCTC